>NC_134471.1:60436668-60555055 GCF_964194025.1 Convolutriloba macropyga | reverse complement strand
CTTTGATTGTACTTACTACATTGCGTAATTCAACGCATGAATTGTAAATCCATTCAATTGAAACATTGAATGAGGTAAATCAGCCGTCACGCTTGGAAATCGTGACTAATGCAAAACAAAAAACGATCAAAAAAAGGCCAGCAAAATTTAAGAAGGAAAGCGCCAAAATGATAGCCGGTGCGAGGTAGGTCACGCGTGACCAACAACTTAATCACTCCAAAGAACAAAAAACTCGCTTCAATAAGCGTGAAAATGACGTCACGCACGCAATTCAGTTGAAATTGCATGAATGAATGAGCAAAAAGCAGATTGGAAGTGATTGTGATGTCATACGGTCGTTAAAATCTTGAGGAAATAAAGAAACCAAGAAAAGGCCAATAATAGCCCCAACTATCACTGTGCAGCTATTAAAAACTGAACCCCGCACAACAATTCAGTTATTAGTAAAAGAAAACAAAAATCGCTGACGATGCATAAACAAACTTTCTAGTAATTCAATAAAAAAACAGAAAACTGAGAAAAACTCGACAAAAAACTGCCAAAACCGGGCAAGCATGTGTACAATTCTATAAAACAAAAAACTCACGTCATAGAGGCATTAAATGTATAAAATATCACAAGTAAATTGCCAAATGCACTGACTTTTGGAAACAAATCCGCTCTAAGATCAAAGGAAATTAATTTAAAGAAAGTCAAAAATGAATTTAAAAAATTAGGAAATATGTGCTCATTTAGACTTTAAAACGCATTATTTTACTCTCAGAAAACTGAGCTATCATTTTCAGAGGTTCAAACATTAATACAGCTTCTATTAAAAATTATTTCTATAAAAATTAAATTGTAGGCAAGAAAACTGGGTCAAAGGGACAAAAACGGCTATAAATGGCTATCTATATGCGGCACTCTGTCAAAACACATTCTTAAAAGTCTAAAAGTCATTCAGAGATCGAAGCGCATGATCAAAAAATATGTCTGGCTCAGAAAAACTAGTTCACACGGCAATTTTACTCTTTCGCTTTTAGGTCAAAACGCCGTCTGAACAATTAGTACTTCCGGTAAAAAATCTTAAAACTAATACTCGTCGAGTAGTTAAAACCAAGAGTAGGCCAATAATAGCCCCAGCAATCGCTTTGAGGCTATTATAAAGAAACAGACCAAAAAGCAAAATTCTTTTTATTGAATGCTGAGAAGTTATTTTAAATCAGTATCTGTGCCCTCAAATACCCTTCAATTAGTGATACGCACTCACTTGTCATTATCTGTTTGAATTGAGAAAAAGACAAGTCAATTCAAGAGTGAGGTGGCCAAAAAATTAATCAAGCGAGTGAACAAAAAACTCTGCTACTAAAAGTGAAAAATGACGTCACGCGCACAATTCAATTGAAATTGCATGAACAACAGCAGATTTGAAGTTATTGTGATGTCATATGGTTGTAACAAAAATCTTGACGATAAAATAAAAACAACAGAAGGCCAATAACAGCCTCGGCTATCGCTTTGCCATTTTAGCAATTAACTTCATTGCGGAAAGAAAGCATTTGAGACCGTCAAAAAACACAGGTTTACCATAATTGCTTAACACTTCGTTCGCGAGCAATTAAATAATTATTCTGGCCTTCATGAGGCATGTCCACCCTGTAGTCCGGATTGGCAATTGAGGTGATCAATATACGTTGCAAGCTAGAAAAACATCAATTATTTTGTTTTTTTTTTAAAAAAACAAACAGGTCCGCCTAAAGATTCTATTATTTTGCGGAACAAAAAACTCATATACTCGATTAAACAACAGAGCCGGCCGACTGCAGGAATAGCTGTGAAACAGACTTCGTAACGTAAAATACAGATAGAAACCGACACAGAAAAGAGTTCGGAAATTTATCACGGCCACCTAAAATTTTTAATTCAGACTGAGTGTAAGAAAAGATGCACGGGTGAAAAATGTTTAGCAAACAAAGAGATTCGAATCCCAACCCCCGGCGTAAGACGCGGAAGCATTAACCACTGGGCTATAAGACCCTTATCACCATTATCTTGCAATCAATTTTATTTTAGCAACAGACCTTTCTGAAAAAGAGCAATTGAAATCACGCAAAAAGCAAGAAATCAAGCGTGAAAAAGTCAGCGAAGCGAGAAACAAATTTAACTAGATAAAATTTAAAAAGCCTCAGACGAAGAAGCACAAAACATATCCAGAAGACTCCGGAATTGACACAAAAAATATTCAACTTACAATCTAGCCAATCACATACTGCTAAAACTATTAACCTCATTATACAATTCAAAAAGAAACAACTAACGGAGGAAACAAATTTTTCCTGAAACTCTCCTTAAAAGCATTTTATATGAAAATTCTTAACTTATGATGGGAAAACATAATCCTCGCTACATCTCGAAAAAGGAGAAAAACCGACCAAAAAGAAGAATTAACGGACAAACGCTGAGAAAACCTGTAACATTTTTCAATAAGAGTTTCTAACATTTACTAAAAATTTCTAACAAAAGTCTCCAAAGCTGTTCTCAACACACCTTACTAAAGAGTTATTGTTGATTCATTGAGCGTCCAGACAACACCCAAATGCACTGGAAAGTAAAACAAAAAACTGCCGATTAGATTAATGTATTTTGAAAGTATGATGAATGAATGTAATGGAAGTATGTGCTAACAAACCTTTAATTGTTTTCACTTATTATCAAAAACCCAACAGAAACCTCTCATGGCACAATTGAATATAAAAAATATTCCACAAAGCAGAAAAAAACAGAAGAACTGGGCAAAAAATCATCAGAAACAGAAAAATGGGGACAGAAATTGTTTAAATTTAACTTATTTTCTATAAAAAAAACTGAGATTAATATTAACAAAATTGAAAAGTCACAAAAACCGACATAAAAGTCTATTTCAACCAAAAAATTACCCCAAAGACTAAAAATATAAAAAAAAGGAAAACCAAAAAGCACTTAAAAGCGTCTAAGACGGCGAAATCGCAAAAATGGCGCAAGATTGCATACAAATATGGTTGAGATGGTCAGCAAAACTCCCAAACGTACATACATTTGTGAACAGGGTTAAATACCGCTTTGCCAAAAAATAACTGAAAAAACTGCTTCGAAAAAGCCGCACATGATCATAAAAATTTCGCTCGCATAGCGAAAATTTTTGCACACCTACTTTTCTTAATCTCTCTCAAAAACGAGGCATGAACAGAAAACAACTCTCTTCTCTCTGATTGTCAATTCGTTCAGCCGTTTGACCAAAACACTTAGTTTTCACGTGAGGCATTGACTTTTACATCCTGTTCCAAATACACTCCAAAAAATTATGATAAAAAACGCTCCACCTATACTCCTTGTCGAGTCGTAAAAACCAAGAGCAGCGCAATATAGCTACGCTTAGCTTACAGCTATAATAAACGTATCAAAATAACGTTGATCGACGCTGTATTGTAATAGCAACAGTATTTTTACTCTGAACGTGTATAACCTACCTTGTGTGATCGTAGATACCGAACGCGATGTACGTACACCTCGCCATGAATATCATTAGGAGGCCAGAGTCATGGAACTGAGTCTGGGCCAAGTCCACCAACATGAATTGCAACAGACGATAGCTAAAATAGAGATCCAATCATTAGATACATAGAGTATAACTATACTTTTATTTGACTTTAACCAAAACGACTAAAATATGACAATTTTCACGCGACTCAAACAACACCCGTCTGATCTCTCAACAGCATATGTTCAGGATTTTTCCGTACGGTCCTCCCAAGTCAGCGCTTAATTTAACACGCTAAATGAAGGTGATTCAGATGACAAACAATAATTCAGGATCTCTAGCCGGTCATCTCGACAAGGAAACTAACCAATCCAAACCAAATCCTGTGCATAGCAACAATTTATTTGCAAAATAAGGAATGAAATAAGCCTTGAATTACCTGAGGTACCCGTATGTCGTGACAATGTATACAAATGGCAACCGATTTGGCGATATGGTTTGAATCTGGACATAGACAAGAGTACACATGATAAAATAGTGCACTGCGTATAAGTGCAGTAATCCATACAGTACACAGATGCCTGTGAGAATGAGGTACATTTGACGCATCAAAATTGGCAGTTTGCAGTAACGCACTAGAAGGTAGTAGAGGAAAGAGGTGAACATTGTGAAGAAGGCACCCGCGAAGAACCTTAACAGCAGAAAACAGATGTATTGGTTGTAGCTGCTAGACAGAGTTGTTTTCGCCGTGTAATCTTAACGGCCGAGAAAAAGAATAGGTAATCAAAGCCCAATAAGATTTTTAAATTAAAATAATTTTTAACTTTCTGATTTGTGCTGCATTCCAACTTGCATTCTTGGAGAAAATCCGCAAACCACTACCCATTTTTGATTATTGCATTACAAAAGCCAAAACGGGACAAAAGCCAAAAAAGCACTGCCAATTTGTTTTTAAAGACTACTCTCCTTAATGTAACGATGAATTTATCCATACTGTAATTATTAAAAACAAAATACTGACGACCAGAAACAAAAAGTGGAGTTGGGGCCGTTGATAGAAGCTTACTTTCTCTGATAGGAAGACGGGAACATGTACAATAGCCAATCTCCAAGGCACTGGAAGTCCATCACACAAACAGCCTCTGTCGACATCGCGTCCAAATTACTTCCCGAAACAAAAAAATCGATGTTAAAATGAGATCTATTTCAAATCTCAATTAAGAGACAAAATGCGAGAATTTTATGTAAGGCCCACTTTTAACCAAAATGGACCAGGCTACTATATAAGTTGCCGAGGTGAAGTTTTGATGCAAAAATTTCGTGCACACTGTTTGACGCCATTTATTGGGTTTCGCCAATATTCTTAGTTTTCGTTTTAAGCGGCGTGCATAATTTTGCTAATGTTTTTTGGGACTAGTAAAATACTTTGTTAGTTGGAAACTTAAATAACCAAAAACTAAAAAAACTTCAAAGCTAACTCATTTTGGCAATTTTCAAATTGCTCCAATTTTTCCATTTTAGCATTATGGAATGGACAAATTTTCATTTTATAATCAATCAACAACAATTGCTCACATTGCTGCACTGTTTTCAGCAAATTTTTAAATAATATGAACAGTTTCTCTAAGACTGACTGCTTTTGAAAACTACTTTCAACTTTCTGCTCAATTTTTCAGCTGGCTTAAGTCCAGTAAGGCTAGTAGTAATAGTTAAGCAAGAGTGGGGGGGGGGGTAAAAGGAAGTACCTATGTATTAAGATTAGGTATAGCCCATTTTCGCTCAAATTCCAAGGAAGTACCTCACAGCATGATACCCAAGCTGTTCACACGAGGGGGATTAGCAAGTTAATCCCTTAATATTAAATTAGTTCATTTACTCATTCCCAAATTGCACTTTAATAATGTATATTTTCAAAGACGTACCTCACAGTATGACACCCAAGCTGTTCTCTCAAAGGGGATTAGTTAGGTAATGTTTTAATATTAAATTAGATAGGGTGACTCATTTACACTACGTACGGTTTACGTGATTTCCAAAGATGTACCTCACAGCATGATACTCAAGCTGTTCACACGAAAGGGATTAGCAAGATAATCCTTTAATAATAAATTAGGATGACTCATTTACAGTTACGTACGACTTTTCAAAAATGTACCTCACAGCATGACACCAAGCTGTTCACACAAAGGGGGATTAGCTAGGTAATGTTTTAATATTAAAATAGATAGGATGACTCATTTACACTTATGTACAGCTTACGTGATTTTCAAAAATGTACCTCACAGTATGATACCCAAGCTCTTCACACTAAAGGGATTAGCAAGATAGTGTCTTAACAACAAACTAATAAGGTCATTTACCCACCCATTCCCATATTAACAAAAAAGTACAATTTTTTATTTTTGGTTTTTACAGATTTTTTTTTTACAATTTTAATCAATTTTTTGTTTAAAATAGTGTTTCACTGTGTCGTTTTAAACTGAAGTTCCAATTTTCCGATTTCAGAAAAAGTTGTATTATTGTTTTGAAAATGTCTATTTCTTATTTTTTAACCAATCACATAATATGTCAGATCTGATTTTGGAATGTTGATGCTGAAAAACATTTACGATTCATTTTGTCTTTTTTCTTGGTTGAACATAAGTAGCCTAAAAAAATGCAAAATACTCCAATTCTTCCTTTACTTCCTTCAACATCTTTTCTTTCTACTTTTCATTCAGATTTAGATTACGCTCCTATCACGGAAGCATCAATATTTAAAACGGTAGTAACCGATAACAATTTGGAATTATCTTTTGAGGTGGATTGCACTAGAGTAACAATTAAAACTCAGACAACTAGCTTGACACTTCCGAAGGATTTGTGGAGAACTTTAGAGGCAGCTAGACATCATAACCTCCACCTAGCCGAAAAAAAAGTCAACAATTCATTGCTTTCTCTCCAAACTTATTTTCAAATCATTGAAAGAATTCGAAAAGAACAAGGGTTTCACCCGTTGAAAGACAGCAAAGGAATTATGTTCCCGTACTCTCGTGACATAAATCACTACGGTGTTTGGTGGGTAGAAGACATGTTCTCCAAGCATGCTGACTCATTTTCTAAAAAACCAGAAGCCTTCAATCTGCCCGATTTCAAAGACCTTATTCTTCCTCCGATCCAGGAAACTGACAATGAAGAGACTCAATCATCTCATCAAAATATTCCTTTCTCGAACTATAAGTGTTCTCCAATAGAATAGTGAGATAACTCGCTTTTGTTCGATGCTAAATTCACCCTCACGTGACTAAATATAGAAAACTCATCTTTGGCATCACGTGATGTTACTAAAAATAGAAGTGACATAACTATTACGTCATGATGCACGCTCTATTTTCATTGGTTACGAATTATTTTATAACATCTCATTGGATACGAAGTTTATTTTTCGCTACTGTTCTCGTTCTTACTTAAATTTCATTGGTTCAAGATATCAACCCCTTTCTTGAAGACAATTTATTCATTTGTTTCTTTGCGATTTCAATATTCAGTTACCCTTGTAGACCCAAATTTTCTGCTTTAAAAACTTTACATACTTCACATTCTCATTTCACAGATGGATCAAAGCTCTGTCTCTCCTAACTCCAAAAAACCATTCTCCTTTCCCCTCCGTAAACGAGATTACAAAGGAAAACCAGTTGTTCCCTCACCACAATTGGAATACCACAATGAGAGCATGTTTTCTCTATTTAAAGACAACAACGATAAAAAAGACAACACCGACTCAAAACCAAATGAGGAGCACGATGGAAGAAACAACTGTTGGTCCTTTCAAGAATACGGGAACCGGAATTTTCAAATCAGCATCCCAGAGGAAACCGTCAACTCAAACTCTAACTGGACTCACTTGAAAGTATTTCGCAAAAATGTGGAAAGTGAATATGTTCTGCATCAATTTCTGATGCTATCGGCCAGAGAATTGAAGCTTGTTATTGAAAAGATACCTGAGATGATAAAAGAAGCACTACTGTTCGAACCTACTGTAGGTACTGCGAAGCTGGTGATTGACGAAACTGTGTTCCAACCAACTGATGTTGAGGAAAAAGCAAAATTTGATGTGTTCTGGGAGGTGAGTGAGACTGCTCGACGGAAGGTGTGTGTAACTAGAATATTTTTCCAAGATGACCCGAATCGATGTTACTTCACAATCAAGCTGTTCACACGAGGGAGTGAAAAGGACATTTTCAGAAGGAAATGCTTTCTTTCGGTCAGAATTGGTGAGATGGAGAAACTACACAGAATGAGTGATGAAATTATTTCAGTGCTGAACAAAGTCAAAAATCAAAAAAGATCGCAAAGTGCATAACAGTAATTGTAAATTTTTAATATTGTATGTTGTGATGTTTGTTTTTAATCACTTTTTAAAATTTAATGTTCCAGTACAGTTGCTTGATATGAACATTGAGGAAATTGTAGCGTTAGAGAAAGAAATCAGTAAACTTTTTGTTGGAAATACAAAACGCAAAAATTATTTTTTGGCTGTCTGTCGAAGCTTGAACAAAAATGTATATCTGGATAAAATCAACAGAGAAACTCCGTTTGGGGGACTAATAGGAGTTGGTGACTCAAAGTTAGAAAAACTTCTCAATTGCTCAAAAATTTTTCGATTACATGCTACATTTCATGATGCCGCAGGCTACCTGAAAACAAATCTAAATATTGGCCCTGGATATTGTTACGTTGTTCCATTTTTTAATTCTATATTGAATTTTTGTTTCTTGGGACATATAACAGGTCTTGCATATTGTTGTTTTTTGAAAATGTCATCACGATTCCAATTAATCAAAGTGTGAATCATTATTTCCTAAAGACGAACAAAAATCAGTTGCTCTCTAATGACAGATCATCTCAATCACGCATCTGACTTTATTTTTGATAATAACAATCAGGAAAGACCTCCTTGGAAAATCTGTGGTCGCACTTGCTCTCGAACAGCTTTTTTGTCAATATTTCAGTGCTTAGTTGTATTAGTACTGCTTCTGTTTTCAATTATTAATCTTATTTTTGCTAGAACTTGTGACGAACGGACAGTTTGGATTGCTATTCTTTCAAGTGCCGTTGGTTATATACTTCCTAATCCCCGAACATAAAATGAACAAAATCATTTCAACAAACGAACGAACTTTGATGTATCTTGTTGGTCCTTCCGGATCTGGAAAAACTGTTTTTATCAATGATATGCTACGAATGAAAACTTTTCAGCCATCATTTGATCGAATTTTATACTTTTATAAGCACTTTCAGCCAATTTACGACACAATGATGCAATCAATTGCAGACATAGAATTCATTCAGGGAGTTGACTTTGATTTAATCGATAACTTACCCGCTGACGGCACTAAATATTTACTTTTATTCGATGATTCATTGGACATTCTTTCCAAGTCGGAAAAGTTCAACGGAATTGCGACAGCCGGTAGACATCGAAACCTAAATTGTGTATATATCAAGCATAATCTCTTCCACAAAAACAAAACTGGACGTGATGCCGAGCTGCAGACTACTCACATTGTTTTGTTCAAATCACCGAGAGATGTGCAGCAGATTGATATCTTGGGAAGACAGCTAGGTCTCGGAAGACAACTAAAACAGTGGTATGATGATGCAACACAAGAACCGTATGGTCATCTTATGATTGATTTGAGACCATCTACACCTGATTTGTTGAGATACTGTTCAAATGTAACATCATTTCCCTCAGATTTCTTCGTACCGAACAGTCGTGCTCGTATTACTGATATTAATGATAAACGCACAGAACTATTATACTCTGAAGCTCTTTCGGAATCTCAGCAAGAAATTTCAACCAGCTTTCCTTCTAAATTGTCCTAAAGAGTTCATCAGATTTCTCTGTGAGTGTATTGTAAACTTGATTGAAGGAAACCTCACAGGAGTAAGAAAAAATCAGTTTGTTCGCTTCCAAAAACAACTTAGAAAGCTCACGTCAAAATCAACAACCCTCAATTCCAGAAGACTTATATTGGGCTCGAAGGCTGGAATAACAATACTAGGTTACATATATCAACCTTGTATGAACAAATTTTCAACTTTCTTCAATGAGTGAGGTCAAAAAGTTTGTTCTTGTTCCAAAAGAACTGTGGGAGTCCAGAAAAGGGAAATTACCGGAACCCTCCTGCGAGATCTATAAAAAGGAAGAAACTGTTTTTCCAGTTATCAAAAAAGCGAAAGAAGAAATTAGTTCCGAAAAAACCGATCGTCCACCTAAAGAACTTAAGACAGATCTGGAATTTCACTATAAGAACAGTCCCGAGACATTGAAAACTTTGAAGGAAATTTACGAAAACAAACGGTTGAAAGTTTCACTTTCCAATACAATTATTGTTGACAACGTTGACACTGGAGTTGATATAAAAACATTCCTTCATTCAATCAAATTGGAAAACGCTCCAGTTGATCCAAACTATTTCCTAATTCTTAAAGTTCTAAATCTGAGACCATATCTGGCTAAAAACAACATTTTGAGGACACAGTATGGCTCAGACTGGTTCAATTACAGTTTCAGATAGAATCAAATTGCAGAAGTTGTATAAAGGGAAGGGACCAACAGCTTTCGGTTCTATCAACAACCTAACAAAATCAAGTGGAATAAGTCGCGAGAAAGTTACAGATTTTTTACAATCAAAAGACTCTTATACGAAGTACAAAGGGATCAGAAGAAAATTTCCCCGGCTAAATGCGCATGCTCGCTATATTGATGAGATTTGGTGTTTGGATCTTGCACAAATGGATAAACTATCACAATGGAACCGAGGTATCAACTTTTTACTCGTTACTGTCGATGTTTTTTCTCGATTCTTGCGAGTAGAAGCATTACGAAGCAAAAGAGCAGAGGGTGTGAAAGCAGCTTTTATCAAAATGTGTTCGAAAAAGAACGAACTCAATTTCCCGAAAAAATTATGGCTAGATCAAGGAAAAGAGTTTTTCGGAGATATGGCCAATTTCTGCGAGGATGTGGGAGTCAAATATTATCACACTTATAGTGAAACAAAAGTAGCTTTTGGCGAGAGAGCTATACGAACCCTGAAAAACTTAATTTACCGCTACCTGGAGGAAAAGGACACATTATCTTACATCAAAGACCTGCAAATGTTTGTTGACATCATCAACTCTAGAATAAATCGAAGTATTGGTTTGGCTCCCAAAAATGTAGTAAATGCTGACTTTTTGACTGTCTTGTACAAGCGGATGAAACTACGAAAAAACAAAAAGCCTAATTTTAAAGTAGGTGATAAAGTTCGGTTGGTATTAGTAGGGCACAATTTTCAAAAAGGATATAAGCCTCACTATACACATGAAATTTTTCTAATTCGAAAAATAAACACTTTGGCTCCTTTCCCGACTTACTTTGTTGTTGATCAGAAAGGAGAAAACATTGATGGAATCTTTTACGAGCAAGAATTGTCAAAAGTTAAATAATCATTTTTCAATTAGTCGCGCTAGAAAATGGACGGTTACAATCTGCCTTATTTTAAAGGAGTTCCTCGTCAGAGAGGGCGTGGCTTTGGAGCCTTGGCTAGAACAGTCGCTAGAACAACTCTCCCAATTCTCAAGAAATACGTTTTACCTGCAGCAAAAAAAATTGGACGAGATGTAATCGAGTCAGCCATTCCCGAAATTGGAGATGTTTTATCAGGACAGACTTCAATTAAAAGAGCAGTAAAGAAGACTGCGAAATCAACAATACGAAAACAAGTTGGTGGTGGTATGAAAAAGAGGAAAAACACGAGACAAAGTTTCGTTCGGCAAAAAATTCGGAAAGACTTTCTAAAGAACCTTGACTAATCATTTTCCCAAACAAACGTCACAGAGTACAGTCAAACATCATGAATTCGTTTTATCTTGAATTAGTATCCAACGCTTCCTCTCAAGTTTATCCTCAAAATACAATGGCTTCATTCACTAATTTTCTTCCCGACAAAATTGAACTAAATGGATCTTGGGAAGTAGCTTTAGTCGAAGTATCATATCCCGGTATATGTTATAACGTTGAAGGAGGATTGATGACCTTTCACTATGATGAGAAATTTAAGCATGTCTTCAACATTCCACCAGCAGTTTTTAACTCTATGGATGAATTTGTAAAGAGTCTTACAGATATTCCCAAAAAAGCACGACATCCCAAAAACTTAGATCCTCAATTTTCCATCAATATCGACAAAAAAAGTCGAAGACTAACTTTTTGCAATAGAGAATCTCAAAATGTATCATTCAGCAAAAGTTTGGCTGCTAACTTGGGCGTTGAAGCTGACAAACCTGTTATGCCTTATTCGAAAAGATCATACAACACCAAGTCCTGGGCAACGGCAGATCTCCCTTTTGATATTACTGGAACACATACAG
Organism: Convolutriloba macropyga; assembly: GCF_964194025.1. Taxonomy (NCBI): domain Eukaryota; kingdom Metazoa; phylum Xenacoelomorpha; order Acoela; family Convolutidae; genus Convolutriloba; species Convolutriloba macropyga. The sequence goes on along the minus strand of NC_134471.1, from coordinate 60,543,162 downwards.
TTTTACTCTACTTGGATATAGTTGAACCCAATTCAGTCGGTGATGTGAAATGTCCTCTTCTACGCTCCTTTCCATTCAAACACCGAGATTTCCATAATGATGAGATTAAGAGATCGCAAGTTCTGAGTTATCGCAGTTTCGAACACTTGAGATTCCATAAAGTAATCAAATCGAACTTCCACAGTATCCATGTAGAATTAAGAAACGCTGCTGGACACCTTGTTCCCTTCTTCCCTATTGGTCAAGTTCAACTTACTTTATTATTCCAGAAAAAATCTTGATCATTTCCTCGATTATCATTATAAAAAACGGTCGGCTAAAATGAATTCCTTATCTCACTCTATGCTCGACTTTTTTGGGAAAGTTCCAATTTTAGACCCAATTCTTTGGTCCAATGAACAACAAATATTTCCAACAAATTCCTTAAACGAGTCAACAATCGAATTTCAATTGGAAACTGATCGTAATATTTTCACTGACTTGCGATCTAGTCGATTATTCATCAGAGGAAGGGTTATTAAAGGCGATCGAACACGTTTGGATAATGCCGAAGAAACATTATTGGTAAACAATGCTCTTCATTCACTTTTTTCTAATTGCGAAGTCTATCTAAACAATGAACAAGTTCACAGTGCCAATTCTCTTTATGCTCATCAAGCTTTTGTTTCTGCTGAGTTTTCAGGTACAAAAGGAACGAAGGAAAGCTTGTCTCAATGTCAAGGATATCGATACGAGATTGAGCCAAACGATTTTAATAAAAGACCGTTTACAGATGTTGTTTTTCAAAAAGATAAAGATGAGTTTACTTTTTACGGTCCGTTGGCAATAGGTCTATTTGCTTGTGAAACTTTACTTCTCCCAAATGTCAACCTCAGACTGAAGTTGATCCGGTCTTCTCCAGCGTTCTATATGATCGATACTGGTGGGCTGAACTCTGAGGCCTTAATTTTGGAAGCTTGCCTTTTTACTAGACAGGTAGCAATCTCAGATAACTGGATGAGAAGTTTCAAAAGCAGACTGCTTCGAGAACCTGCCATATTTTACTATAATGAAGAACTTCCAAAGACGTTTATTATTCCCGCAGGACAGAACCAGTTTATACAAGAAAATATATTTTCAAACAAACCAATTCGAATGATTGATATTGCTATGAATCTGAATAATGAGTTCAGTGGAACATACAACACGAATCCGTTCCATTTTCGTAAATTTGGCCTTCGGCAAGTTAAAATTGTGCGTGGGAATCAAACTATAGTCAACTTGAAAACAGAAAATCACGTGAGAGCTTATGCTGAAACAATGAAAGCACTCAAGTTTGATGATGACGGTCCTAACATTCAATACAAGGATTTTGAAAACCATTTTCATTTATTTTTCGATCTTACTTCAACACAGGAGGCCAATGTCGAAATGCATTTTCCTGATGTAGTTGGAGCAGGAATTCGTTTAGAGCTCTACTTTGCTAACAATTTGACCAATACTGTAGAATTATTTGTTAGTGGTGAACGTATAAGTTCAATTGCAATTGATAAGGAGGGATCAGTCACCAAAAATGGATAATCAACAACTCTTACATGTTGTCAACAGGTTCCCACACCTAAAGTTCAAATACCTCGGTTCCTTCCCTGCAGATCTTCGACCAAAAAATTTACCTACAAACACGTTTTGTATAATCAACATAGATCCATCTACTCAACCGGGCTCCCACTGGATTTTGCTTGCGAATAAGAATGGAAAGTTGTTCTACGGTGATTCGATGGGAGAAGTTTTGGAAAAATATGGCATCAGGACAAAAGCAAACTTTGGTTCATTAGTACAGGAGAAACTCCAAGATTCAGAATTGTGTGGTTTATATGCTATTTATTTTGCCCATGTGTTATTTTCCAAAGTCTCATCTAAATATTTAAATGATTTTCATATATTGAAGTTCTTTGCTGATGTTTTGTAAGTTTTGAAAACCAAAATCTTGAAATTTTTAAACAGTAATCCGTAAAATGTTGCAAATGGTTTTCAAAACTTTCTATTGAGGTTTTGTAATTTTGTATTTTATTATTTGTATGTGTATTTGTATCTAATTCACTTATTTCAAAAAAAGGTATTTTGTTGAAAAGAGATTTTGGTAGGAAAACTGTGAATTAAAAAAGAGGCGATATAAATACAAGACTAAAGAAAACGAGTTATAAATCTAAAGGAGTAGTGTGAATACCATCTTCACAGACTTTACGCTTGGGATAAAAATATGACAGTCCCACTTTCTTTAGTTCATAGGTACAAACTTTCTTGTTGTCAACAACTCTGAAGCCACGATTTGTTGAATAAACTCGCTCCTCATCGAACAGAACTTTTCTGTACTTGTTTAGGGGCTCCTCAATGTTTTTCTTGTTGAGTCCTTTACTTGATAGTTTAACTGTGTCTGTTTCCTCATCGTAACAGCAGTACGTCTTTGAACACAGAGCAATCATCTCAGAGCATCTAAATTCTTCCTTAAAAAGTCCAGGAGTTCTCTTGTCAAAGGCAGCATGTTTTTTGCAACATTCTCGTGGGAAGAAATTGCTGCTGGAGTTTGCTGCAAAGTTATCATTGCAGTCGCTCTGTCTCATCCAGTACCACACTGATCGCATTTCCGGTCGAATGATTTCATCAATTTTTTCCTCACTAAGGGCCATGTAGAGACTGTCGGTATCCATTTCAATGAGTTCGTACTTGTTCTTATCACAGAAAGGGGAGAAGAAGTTGTATTTAAGTTGTAACATGGTGAGTTTGGCGTACTGGAGGATGAAGAATCCTACGATTATTGGTTCCTTATGCTCGATGCGTGTCTTGCTCATTTCTACCTCATATATCTGCTCTAGTAGCTCATTCATAGTCTTGAAAAATCTATTGTTAATAAATTTGTCCACCTGTGAGCCTTTCACGTACTTGGTGTTCGTATGTCGACTACGATCCATGATCTGATATCCATACGAACTGTTCCCAATCAGCTTCATTGTCTCCGCAACGACTGTTGACTCCTTATTCTGGTCTCCTTCGCGGCGGGCATCGACAACATTCTGAACAAATGTCTCAAAGCAGCGCCGGGGAGTGTATTGGAGAAACCAAAAGACGTCTTTTAGGATCACACCTTTTTCTAGATAAAATAACAAAAGTGGTGTAATAACTGGTCCTCGTTCAAGCTTGAAACTGGAAATGAGCATTTTTCTGGGTCTGGGTAGTAATTTGTTGCGTTCTGCAAACTCTTTCATATGGTCCCCAATATCATCTCGTCCAACTTCACAATTCTTGAAAATTGGAGGAAAGTCTTCAAAGTACGGATACATTTCCTCTGGAACCTCAAGACTACAATCGACGACACCAAACAGTTCTCCACGTTTAATTTTCTCAATGAGCGAGTTTTTGTTCATCGATGGTTGGAAGGGATAATTTGACTTGAGAAAGTCTTTAACCCCATTTGTGTTTTCGCTCCTCCACTTCTTCCATTGACACTCCCAGATCTCTTCAACATTCAACCCCAATCCCTTCAGGTACTCTCTTCTGTCATTGTCACGTTCTCTTCGCTTCAATCGGCTTTCTATGTCCTCGAAGAGAAGTGGTTTTTCCTCTTGACACGGACAAAAATGAAAGAAACAACCCATCGCTTCAAAAACCGTGTTGCAATGGTTACAAAACCCATCAACTAAATAAGGACCGAGCTTCTTTTGTTTCTTGTGTGTGAACTGGGTTTGTATTTTACAATTGGGGTGAACCTGTTGGAGGTAGTCCATGACCTGCTGTTCAAAGTAGCTTCTCCAGTTCCTGTTCGGATGAAATTTTTCAGTCTCTTCATTGTACTCCCACTTTGTATAGGGTCCTGTTGGCATCTCTTTTGTCATGGAAAAAGGGTACAACTGACTGGCATCTATTCCGACGATGGACTTGCAAACGTTTTCTGACTCTCGAATTTTTGTTTCACCAACTTTCGCATACCTTGTAAAGATAATTGAGGGTCCCCCTGTTAGCCACTTTCGAATGTAATTATCATATTCTTTATCCTTCTCACAAAACGGAAAAAAAGCTGCATCTGTTGACGAATGAAGGAACCTGTTTGCCAAGTTGGGAAGAGTGTAGCCCAACTTCAACATGTCTACTTGTCTTGAGTGGTAAAAACTGATCATTTTCTTCATAGCCTCAAGTGTAGGTTCGACATCTTTGTTATTGTACCACATGAGGAAGTCACGAAACGTCTGCATACCTTTTCTTTCCCATATATTTTGGAGCTCCAAGTAATTTTCTTCGGCATTTTGTGGAACTTTCTTGAGTCTCAACTTCTTCAAAATTTCATCCTGCTCCATTCCACCGTTTTTCAATTGCACAAACTTATCGTACTCGACCGACAAAACGTTGTGGTTCTTCAACTTACTCCAAAAGCTGTCGATTTGTGGCAGTTGGGATTCATTCAACTTCTCAATACTGTCGAACCATTCATAGGGGAAGAAACCTTTTTCTTCACTTGCTCCATAGGCTTTTAGGAAGTTATCCAGAGTTGTCGCTCCTCCCAGGAAGTTTAAAATGTCCAGAAACTGTAGACCAAGAAAATTCATGCCAATATATTTATTCCCCATTCGAATCACTCTAGGAATAACGTTTTTTTCTATTAAGAGGTGATGCAGAAGATACTCTTTGATTAAGTTCAAATCGTACCTCGAACTGTTGAACCCAAACACAGGAATGGTGCTGTAATAGTTCTCAAAATCTTGTCTCAAGTTTGATAACATCTTGAGCTCACATCTCAGTCTCTGAATTTCAATGTCTTCGTCTTACTCGCCGTCAGGTTCCGCCTCGTTGTCCAAAAGTCTTCCGCTCCGGTAGGTAACTGCTTGTCTTTCACTGGAACCAATTGTCGTACTGCCCAATATTTTTCTTCCAATTCCAACACGAAATTATTGAGTTTTTCCTTCATTAGAAGTGTGCTTTTTTCTGCTATATTAGTCAAGCTGTACACAAAATCACGGATCAGTTGAAGCGGATCTTCGTTGCAAATAAAAATTGGCTCGGAGATTAGATTCGAGGATATTGACACACTAATGGGGACATGTTTTCCAATCCATGAAGTCAAATCTGTGTTTTTGAGTGTACTGTCGGGGACTGTTATTGACTCAAAATCGAATACGATAAGATGAGAAAACAATCTCAGCTCCTGCGGAACATTAATATTTACATATTCCAAGCGCTCGAAAATAGTTTCTGATATTTGATAGACACCTGAGGGATAGTGGTGTTTTGTTCTCTCTGAGCAATTCCTCATGTGGACTTCCAAATTATTTGATCTATCGAAAAAGTGATCGCATACGTAGCACCGGAACTTTTTGAGGAATTTGTTGATGTCTGCTGTCCAACAAATGTGATTTTCGTATCTCAGTAACGAAGTTGTCTTTGAACGTTTCATCGAGGAGCGACGAGTAAGTTCAGCAAGCATTTCCGATTGTTCGTCAAAAAATATTGAGTAAACTTGAATGTTTCTGTCAACTAGATTCTCAAGAACAGGAATATCGTCTTCATGTATTCCTGGGAAGGTTTCGTCATCTCTCCTTGTCGCTGAGAGAAACATCTGCATCAATTCCATTGTATTTTGTTGTAGCTCATTGCTGCCATGTAATTCATAGGCCAGTGCACGAAACATACACAAATTGTCTTGATAAGGTCTTTTTTCACAGTCAGACACAAAACATTTAACTATTGGATTCCTCAGTAATGTTGATGGAATTGATTGTTCTATGCATCCTAGCGGAACACCACTGAGGAGAAATACAAAGAAAGTGACATTTGTAACACAATAAAACTTCCATTTTGTGTCTGGACGTTGATTAATTAGATTTGGAAAAAATTCATCTTGTCTCAGCATTGATTTAATATAATTGAGATCTGAGTCATCAGAGAGAACCATGGGATTTAGGAATACGGGGTTGTTATCTGCTGCGTAGTAGTAGCGAAATTCTTCAGGATTTTGAACACTCTGCAGAACGAATCCAAACGAAATATTGATTTAAGCTGAACTGGGTAACTCGTTGTAAACACAATCCAATTTTTCGATCACTGTTTCATGGTTGATCTCCATTATTTTGAAGTTGTGAACTTTCTTTCTGGACAATTCAAGAACCGAGTCTCTCAGAAAGTGTTGAACCGTTTGAAGTTCATTATGAAGAGCGGGAGAGTCTCCATAGACAGATAAGTCAACTTCCTCGTAGGTGCTAGGAATTGAACGTTGGTGACTGTTTTTTTTGTGATGAAGAAGTTGATAATATGTGGAGAACGTTGAATTGCAGCTGCCGCATGAAAACTTCTTCTTTTGAGTGAGAGATGGAGCATGTTTAGAAGCAATGTGACGCTGCAGTTTCTCGTCGTCTGGAAATGACTGGAAGCACTGTAAACATCTTTTTGCGTGAAGCTTCTGATGTCTGCTCATATTGGGTTTCAAAATAAGCTTATCACAAGAATTGCAAAGTTCTTTTTGGTCCGACTTCCGAGGCATCTCTGGAAAGAAAATAAACTGTAAGATTAGGAGTGAGAAAGGAGGAGTGAAAAAAATGTTAATGTAAGTTGCGATGGAATAAAATATTTTTCAAAAGTTGTAATGATTATTGTTCTCAACTGCACTCAATTCTGTAAATCAGAAAAATGAAAATAAAACGGAAATGAAATGTCCTTTAATAAATATGACGTAATTATGACAACACTATGACCTAATTGTGACGAGCTATGATGTAATTGTGATGTTATGATTAATTGTGACTATAAAATAGTGACTAATTGTCTAATCACGTGCGAATTTTATGATTATTAATGGTTTTTTTAATTCAATAATTGGGTATATATTCCTACCACAAAAACAGGTTTTAATAAAAGCAAACTTACGAGTTTCTTTTTTGGATTTAAAGGTGAAGTGAATAGTTGCAATATCTACTATAGGGGGAAGTTTTGGCTGGTTAAAATGATCCAGTTTAAATACAGGAACAAAGGAAGATTCCTATTTATTAAATTTGTTTGCCTACCCGCTTCAACACTGCAAGTCTTCAACTTGAAACTGGCAACAAGGAGAAAGAAACAAAGACTATCTGAAAAAAAAGGATAAACTAAACTAGAATTTGGATCAACCGATTTTTAGAAGTTGTTTGAAATAATGAATAGGAGTAGTGGCTTGGGAATAGTAGCGGCTTAATAAACGCAAACTTACCAGTTTTTTTGTGGTTTTGGAATTGAAGTGATGTGTTGCAATATCTAATATTTGGGGATATTTTGGCTGGCTAAAATGGTCCAGTTTAAATACAGAAACAAAGGAAAATTTCTATTTATTAAATTTGTTTGCCTACCCGCTTCAACACTGCAAATGTTCAACTTGAAACTCTTCTTGCTGAAAGGAGAAAGAAACAAACACTATCTGAAAAAAGAAAAATTAAACTAAAATTTCAACCAACTGATTTCTAGAAGTTGTTTGAAATAATGAATAGGAGTAGTGGCTAATATATGAGCAAGCCAAACTAGTTTGTTATTGAGGGATTATCTTGCTAATCCCTTTCGTGTGAACAGCGTGGGTATCATGCTGTGAGGCGCATTTTTGAAAAGTCGTACGTAACTGTAAATGAGTCATCCTACCTAATTTATTATTAAAACATTATTCTGCTAATCCCTTTCGTGTGAAAAGCTTGGGTATCATGCTGTGAGGTACGTCTTTAGAAATTGACATTAGTAAAGTCTAATATGTTAGGGGGTCAATGACCTTATTAGTTTGTTGTTAAGACACTATCTTGCTAATCCCTTTAGTGTGAAGAGCTTGGGTATCATACTGTGAGGTACATTTTTGAAAATCACGTAAGCTGTACATAAGTGTAAATGAGTCATCCTATCTATTTTAATATTAAAACATTATCTTGCTAATCCCTTTCGTGTGAACAGCTTGGGTATCTTGCTGTGCGGTACATTTTTGAAAATCACGTCTAACGTACGTAACTGTAAATGAGTCATCCTACCTAATTTAATATTAAAACATTATCCTGCTAATCCCTTTCGTGTGAACAGCTTGGGTATCAAGCTGTGAGGTACGTTTTTTGGAAATCTAGTAAACCGTACGTAAGTGTAAATGAGTCACCCTATCTAATTTATTATCAAAACATTACCTAACTAATCCCCTTTGAGAGAACAGCTTGGGTGTCATGCTGTGAGGTACGTCTTTGGAAATTGACATTAGTAAAGTGTAATATGGTAGGGGGTCAATGACCTGACTGATTTGCTGTTAAGGCACTATCTTGCTAATCCCTTTCGTGAGAACAGCTTGGGTATCATGCTGTGAGGTACGTCTTTGGAAATTGACATCAGTAAAGTCTAATATGGTAGGGGGTCAATGACCTTACTGATTTGCTGTTAAGGCACTATCTTGCTAATCCCTTTCGTGAGAACAGCTTGGGTGTCATGCTGTGAGGTACGTCTTTGGAAATTTACATTAAAAAAGTGCAATATGGGAATGAGTGAATGACCTTACTAATTTGCTGTTAAGGCACTATCTTGCTAATCCCTTTCGTGAGAACAGCTTGGGTGTCATGCTGTGAGGTACGTCTTTGGAAATTGACATCAGTAAAGTCTAATATGGTAGGGGTCAATGACCTTACTGATTTGCTGTTAAGGCACTATCTTGCTAATCCCTTTCGTGAGAACAGCTTGGGTGTCATGCTGTGAGGTACGTCTTTGGAAATTTACATTAATAAAGTGCAATATGGGAATGAGTGAATGACCTTACTAATTTAATATTAAGGGATTAACTTTCTAATCCCCCTCGCTTGAACACCTTGGGTATCATGCTGTGAGGTACGTCTTTGGGATTTGAGGGAATATGGGCTATACGTAATCTTTATACATAGGTACGTCTTTTTACCCCCCCACTCTTGCTTAACTATTACTACTAAGGCTTGAAAAATTGTGCCCATCAATTTCTCAAAAAATTTATCACTTTCTCAAAAATGTATCAAAAAATGTTTACTTATCATGTCAAATTGACTTCTGTATCAAGCGGACGCCCACTTCTTGGCCGTGCACTATAAAATGTTATTTTGAACTTCTGCAGTTTTTTACAATTCAAACAATTTTTGAATTGCATTGGGTCGCTGTTAAAGATCTGTTCACACATTTTCATAATTGAAGTCAAAGTGAACTGATGATATTGGTCATGTCGAAACAGGAAGTGTAGCGAAAAAACGAGCGGTTTTGTGGCGCGCATTTTTCCGCTTTAATTTTGACGAAGAATGAAAAAACGGTGTTTGAACAAAAATTCACTTTCTGGCTACTGGTTCTTCAAATGCGGCATCTTTACTACTTTTTGATTTTTTTTTCTGATTTTTTTTTCAAAATGGATTCTCCAATCCTTTCATAGTCCATTTGATGTCTAGTTTCTTGAATAAAAAAAACTATTTGAATTGTTGCTCAGAACTTGTCCTGCTATGTTTTTTACAATTCAAAGAATTTAAATTATATTTTTCAATGAGTTTGATCTTTTAAAACGGGATAAACAGGTAAAGCCCAGCGGGCATTAAGTTTCATTAGAGGCCCAAAGTGGGCTTCAGTAGTCCTTCAAGTGCTTATAGTGGTGCAGCTGCTGGGATGGCCTTAATTTAAGGTTAAAAGGTCATTTTTAGGAGTTTTTGGGCTCAAAATATTACATTTTTTCATGTTTTCTGTGTTTTTTTTTGAGTTTTTTGTTTGATTTCTTGGGTTGAAAATTTTGAAAAATGATTAAGGCCTTTTTGCAAGACAATATAAATCGCTATGAGCGTCTATGAGCTATGTATTTTGGTACTACAAATACAAACACGCAAAATGATACTAATTTTTGCTATTTTTTCAAGTTTGTTCAAAAATTTTCGTCATTTTTTAAGTTTTCCAGCTTCAGGGGCCAGGAAATGTCCTTTGCGGTTTTATAGAAGACGACAGCATAGTATCTAGTAATAATGGATTGGTTTCCAACATTTTAATGTCTTGAAATTTTGCATTTTTTTGATAAAATTTGCAATTTTTTCAAAGTTTCCTACAGTTTTTGTCATTTTTTGATATTTGTTCCCGCTCAAGTGCCAGAAAACCTATTCCACGGTCTGATAAAGAGATACTGCATGGTTGTTAGCAATGGATTTGTTTTGAACAATTTAAACTTTCGAATTTTGTGAAAGTTTTTGATAAAATTTGCAATTTTTTTAAAGTTTTTTCAGAACATTTGTCTTTTATTCATTTTTTTTCATCTTGCCTCAGGAGCCAGCTAACTTTATCCTGGGTTTGACAGTATGTTTTTATATAGTTCAAGGGCGCAATTGAACAGTTTTCAACATTTTAATGGAACGAATTTCTATTGTTTGAAATTTGAGATTTTTTTCTTAAAATTATTGCCTATCGATCTTTGAGCCAATGATTTTTTTAATGCTTAGAATTGGGTTAATGGATAGCCTCTAGAGACACAGAAATGATTCTGAAGATATTAATATCACGATTTTCAGCCAAATTTTATTAAAGTTTTCAATTGATTTCAATTTTTAAATTTTTGGTAATTTTTGAGTTAAACGATCTTCAAGGGCCAATGAATTTTTGCAGGCCATGCAGACATAGTACTGGACCAGTTCCAAAAACAAAAAGTGGCCATGAGCATATTTTTGAAATAGGCATATTTAAAGGGATGAAATTTTGCCTAAGGGGTAAGAGCTTCAAGAGTTTTAGTAATGAGTATATTTTTGTTTAGTTTGTTTGATTGTTTTAGTTTCTTAATTTCTTGAGATGATTTTGTTTGTCTTTTGGCTGCCATGTTCAATTGATCTGCTGGTCAGGTAGAGTACTTCTAAGTTCTTCATTCAATTCTTTGAATTGTATTTCAGGACTTTCCTGCTATGTTTTTTTTATTTTGTGAACCAAATAATTGTTTATTTTGAGGTTTTTCAAACAACTTGAGTGATTATTTTGGCATCTCTAGGCTTAGTTTTTCCCCCAATTCTTCTGCTCATGGCGTCTGCAGTTAGAACGCCATCAAACTTGTAGTCTTCAGTCAATGCAGCTCAGGTCGATAAACGAAAAACCCAGTAAAAGCATGGTTTGAGATACCAACTACTTGAATATCTCGAAAACAGATTGAGCCAACATTTTTATATCCACTGGTCATGTCATTTTAAACAAAAAAACTGCGTTCTTTTACTTCAGAGAACACAGCAAATTCCAATTGAGGTCATCAGGGTAATTTTTTAACAAATCGCCAGCTGTTTTTGGTTCATGCCGTATCAGGCTGTTGTTGTTAGAAGGTTCAGAGGAGAGAAATCAATCTAATGCACATTGTGCTTAAGGTAATCTTGACAGAAACCTATACTTGTTCAACATATACTTGGCTAGAGAAACGAAACCTTGAGGAGCAAAAAAGGACATGAGAATGAGCTATAAGAGATGCCCAAGTTCGAAAACTTCAGACCAGTTGGTCTCATGGTTAGCACAACAGGCTTGCAAGAAAGAGATGCTGGTTCAAATCCAGTACTGGTCCAATTCCACAGTAGTTCCACCTGCTTAGAATCCTAACAGTTGACACATAAAATTTGATTGAAAAACAGAAATTTTATTAGCTGGAAATTATTGATGACTTATAATTAATTTTTTGCCATTGCACTTACTTGGTGCTATATAGTTATTGATATTAGACATTTACTTAGATCTTAGCGTAATGTACACGCACGAAGTGGCTTGATTTTTTTCTGTTCTGACGCTATATAATTAAATATAAATATTCTTTTTACACACAATTATCCTCTATATAGCCCTTCCTAATTTTATTTTGACAAAACACTTACAATACACAGTCAACCTTAACTAGTCAATAATAGCTAGTTCACATTTTTCTCCGGACTCAACACTTGAAAGGCCTTTCTTGGTGCTCTCTCTGGAATGATCATAATTTGTTCAATACTTTAATAGTCTCTTAATTGTTTAATAGTCTCTCTAATTGATCATTCTGAAAAACTTAACAATTTCAAAACAATTTGTTTATAGTAGTACTATTGTTTCTTTCGAACAAATAATTCATATAAATTGTCATTTTCGCTCTTATATTGTTTGTTTTTGCTTTTAAAAATAATTCAGTTTTTTTCCTGAACTAACATCCTGTTCGATCTGCTAACAACAAAGTGAAGCGGTTTTCATTACAATCATAAATCTAGTATTAGTGACAGTTAAAGTGCAGACTTTTCTGCTTCGTGTCAACCCAGAGAAAAATCTGTGGTATCCTTTGAATGCTCTGAGCCCAGAATTCAAGAAGAGTTTTTAAAAAAATTCGTTTTTAAAGATTGAGGTTGGGCAATTTCATTTGTCGTTTCTCAGCAGAATTTCAGCCATTTCAATTTAATGTGGCTCTATATATAAACATAGATGGCAGATTGCCAGAAAATAGATCTGCAGTCTCAAAAAAACAGTAAAAAAGACAGACCAAAAAATTCGTCTTTTCATTGAAGGCTGATATGTTACATTTTGATTATAAATTTGTATAAGTTTTTGCTGCCTCTATTAGCTGCGCTCTAATAACCATCATTTAGAGTGACACACACCCGTTTGACCTTATCTCTTCGAATTAAAGTAAATAAAAGTCCATTTCAAAGTGAGGAAGTCATTTTGTGAGAGGTAAGTCAACTGCGACCAAAAATTTAATCACGCAAATGAACAAAAACACTTGATCCAACAAGAGCAAAAAATGACGTCACGCACGCACTCTAGTTGAAATTGCGTGAAAGAATGAACAAAAAGCAGATTTGAAGTGGTTGTGACGTCATATTGTCGTAACAAAAATTAGAGCGAAAAAATCCACGCCGCAATAACCCTCGCTTTTTCGCTCCACTTCCTGTTTCTGCGAGACCAAATCACTACTCCAATTTGACTTCAAAAATTACTAAAATATGTGAACAGACCTTAAAAACACATAGCCAGAAGAATTCTGGAAACGCCTCGATATCCAAAACCAATCAAACGCCATCCAATTACTCATCAGACAAAAGGTTCCTCCACATAATTATGATTATCTTGAAATAAAACCATTAAAACAAAAGAAAAAACAAAAACAAATCTGTTAAAATATGATTAAGAAAAGCTAATCAAATTTTGTCATAAATTGAGATTCCGAAATAAATGTTTCTGCCCGAATTACTTCAACAAAACCCCTAGTGCCAACTAAACTCAATTATGAGAACTTTTAAAAAATACTTGAAGCCAAATAATGAAAAAAGAGCTCTTACAAACAACTTGCACTAAAAAACTAGAAAAAGTTAGTAAATTTTTTAGTATTACAAAAGCATATAAATCCAAAGAAAAATTCCCTTCAGTCAATAGGGTACCCATATATTCGCAAAACAATAGTCAAGTCATGATAGGCTAAGAAACTTAACTAAAAAAAAACGAAAAACTGCAAAAATTGAAGAAAAATAGTTCCAATTTTTGCCATTTTTTGTCATATTCCTAAAGAAAAAAATGATTGATATCCAAAAACCTGTAACCACTTAAAGTCTCTTAAATACCCATTTGAACCAGTAAAACGAAACAATCGTCAAAACATCGCAAAAATAGCCCAAAAATTAGCAAAATACATGAAAAACCTACGAATTAGCATAAAATTCATATGTATTTCCAGAAACCTGCAAACCACTAACAATACCAGCTTAAATTAAAACAAAATCAAAACAAACTTCTTAACCAAAAAAATACAAGACTGCTTTAAAATGCCGGACGTGAATACAAAATTTCGCTCGCTTACAGAATTTTTTTCACATCTCAATTTCTCGCTCTCTGGAAAACAGCGATATGAACAAAAAACCACTCTCTTTTTGCTCCACTCTTCATTTTGTTCAGCAACAAAATCACTCCAACTTTTTTCACGTGTTTCATTTCTCGCTTCAAAATTCACTCCAATAAAATTGATTAAAAAAGGACTTCTCCAATACTCCTCTTCGAATCGTAAAAAAGACAGCGCCCGAATACAATTCAAATTCTTTAAATTGTAAAACACAAGAAAAGGCCAATAATAGCCCCAGCTATCGCTGTGCGACTATTAAACATATAACTTTACCTAGATTTGAATTTTGAAAATGCATTTTATAATAATATCTCTGATCTGAAATTCCGTTGCTAAATTTACATTTTGCACCAATCTAATAAGCTATTTTGCACTTAGTTCTGAAGTTGAACGAAGCAGACTTTGCGTGGTTTTCAGCAGTGCACTATGCTGTTTATAAAAGCAAGTCAATAATTAAAGAAAGTCTATGAAAAAGCAACTTCTCGACAACAGTTTTTTTAAGTTTTTACTTTTTCAAAATTCAGTCATAAACTCATAAACAGAATTGATAGCTGCTCATAAACTTAAATATAAAATAATTTCTTCAAACAATCAATTGCGAAATGCATATTTATGCTTTGCTTAACAATAACTGATATGTAGCGGATCTAAAGGCTGATTTATGAAAAATATATTACAAACCTTTTCGTGCATTATAAAATGTAACGTTATGAAGTGTGGTCAGCTGAGAAATTTCTGCACAAGTTGAGACGGAACGAGATTGGAGGTTGCTTGGGAGCGCAGACGAGGAGGGTGTCGAGATCGCCAGTCGGAGGGTGGGGTGAGGGTGGGGAAAAGAGGATGAGGGGCAAGGGGGTTAAATTTCTAGGAACCCCACTTCACAATAATTTTATTTCTCAACTGTTTTGACAACTGTGAATCGCACACTAAGATACTACAAAGGCGCTAAGAGAGCTGCTCAGCCACTTAATGACCTCAGGACAACTTTCGCGTTTTTGAGGAGGAAAAGTTTAAAGCCTCAGACGAAAAATCGTAACGATACCAAATTTACAGACGCAAAACAGCCCATTGATACGATTAAATAATTAATTCAACAAGTGATTGCTACTATCTATTAATAGAGATGAACGCGGATGACAAAATCAGATACGCTTGGAAATGAGGCAGTGACTTCTGCTTTTCGATACCCTTTATTAATGCTTTCACTAAAATGCCTAGATTTAATCCTCTAATATCTCAATATGTCAAAAAATGTGTAGTCTAATGCACACTTACGTTTTTATGCGTCAACTCAGCTCACTGTGTGCAAAACAATCCTTCTGTCGACCATGACTGCAGCATCACTGAGAAGCGGTGTTACAATTCGTTTAATCACTATTGAAGAAACAGGTACACTAATTAGGCGTCATGCTAACTTCCATACTTAGCTCAATTACAGTAATCAAGTTATCCAATGTCATTACCATCTGAAATCGAATTCAGATTTATAACCGTTTCATTGCTCCTGATCTAGTTAATATCAAAGAACACATGTCCTATTTTCTCGGCTGAATGCTTGCGGAATAAGTTTCAATATCTTGACAATTGTCCCCATTATCAGCAATAGGAATCAAGGTTTGTCTCAAAAATGAAAAGAGAATGCACTAACCAGTTCTAATCTGTGCCAATATGGTAAGCGCTTGATAGCTTGATTGTTTCGATAGCATCATTCAGTACCTCCTAATGTTATAAATTCTGCAATTTTAACGCACAAAGTTACTTTTAACCTCATTTAAACTTCTCTCGTCAAGTTTTTGATAACTGTCAGCTACATAGGGAGGGTTTGCAGTCACTTGGTCGGATATGAAACGATTGAAAACAGCCATATTACTTCAGAAAGGGCCGTTGGAGCCCATATCCGTAATAAGTGTATCTTTTTGTAATGTGTGGCTCATGAAAGTCTATGCTTTCTTTATGAAAAATTTTTTAACAAGCCACAAATTCAGTGAAAGAGCGAATATTTAAAAAACTGGCTATTAAAATTGGCAATAAAAAGTTTTCATTCTGGTGTTGTCAGTTGCCTCGTCAAATCTGAAAAGAATATCTCTCTAAGGGTTGCCCTTCATGACCGTAAACTATTAGATATGAATATTGAAACCGCTGAGGTAATCTTTGTTCGCCTTTGGAACTGTACGATTGAGATAGGTCGGAACATAATACCGAGCACTCCTAGAAAGTATCCAGAACAGCTCTAGCCAACGACCCAAAAAATTTCTTAATAACGTTAGAGACTTGTTGTCCGCATATTTTCTCCGAGGCGAAGTCCGAGTTGTTCAATAGCTTTGAGAGAGCATATTCTAAACCAGCTGTCGTTCCGATAACAACAGTGGAATATAACTTACGCTGAGAAAACAAGAAAATCGAAGTTTAATCACAGAGTCACACCACTGCTTCAGATTTTCGTAGTATCCATAGAGATCAACAAACTTATTTGACTACCAAGCTATGCATCAGCTGTCATGTTGTTGTAGCTGTCACACAGAGCTGTGATTCGCGGGTATTTTTTGCTCTAATTTTTTGCGCGGGTATATATCGGCTCTAATTGCCGTCTTTCACTGGTTCAATAGTTGCATTGAAAAAATAGATACTTTTATTGTTTGCCATTTAATTGCTCTACTGTTGGTGTGGTTTCACGCAGTCCCTACAAGTATCATTTAGTGTCGGTCCTTCATATCATTCAGTCGAGAAATCAAGTGCCACTGCGTTCACAAACTGTAGCAAGGACGCCAACTTTCACCTACACCTCACTATCAACAATTCACCAACACCAGTGAAGTCCAAAGTCAAAGTACTTGGTGTCATCTTTGATAGTAAGCTCAATTTTGGAGAATATGGAGCACCAAAGAGAAACTACCCAACCGCAATGACACAGAAAAAGATTTAGTAGCGACTGGGACTGCACAAAAAGACACTCTGACACAACTACTAAGTCCTGAACTACGGTGCTCCCATTTGGGGTTCCACAATCAGCAATACAAACTGGAACCACTTGCCAAACACAACAAACATTGCTCTTCGCACAATTCCTGGTTGCGTAAAACTGCAACAGCTGTCATCTCAACGAGAGTTGATTGAATTATTTTTCAAACACTTTTGCGTTAGCACGATACTTCCCAATTTAGCGCATGTACTTGTGCTTACCTGTTGTGGTGTTATACAGCCGCATGGGCCTTTAGTGAGAAGAAGCGGAACTCTGAAAACGATTACTATCGATCACATGTTAAGAACTGATGAAAAAAAAAACAAAAGAATACTCGCATTCAGAAAACGCCGTCAAGTTACCAATATTTAAACATAGCTGGCAAATTGCCAGAAAATAGCCGCAATAGCTTCATAGATCTGTAGTCTCAAAACATGATAAAAAACAAACCAAAAAGAAACTTATTTTTTTTTTCATAAAGCGCTGAGATGTTAAATTTTGATTAAAAATCTATATAATTTATTCCTGTTTCTATTTGCTGCTCCTAAAAAACCTTCAATTAGAGTGACAAGCACTAATTTTACCTTATCTCTTTGAATTAAAGCAAAGAAAAGTCAATTTTAGTGTGAAGAAGTCATTTTTAAGAGTGAGGTGAGTCAAGTGTGACTAAAAATTTAATCACGCAAATGAACAAAAAACTCGCTCCACTAAGAGTGAAAAATGACGTCACGCACGCAAATCAGTTGAAAATGCATGAAGGAATGAACAAAAAGCAGATTTGAAGTGGTTGTGACGTCATATGGTCGTAACAAAAATCATAACGACGAAATAAAAAACCAAGAGAAGGCCAACAATAGCCTCAGCTATTGCTTCGCGGCTATTAATAACTATGAAATCTCAATTGAGATTTGAAAAAGGCTCTCATTCAAGATCCATAGAGTACACGTTCAAAGAGTATTCCTGCAGAATTTACTGCTTTCAAATTAATCTACGCTTCAACAAAATCAAGGTATCAGAATATTATCTCATAATTTTCATTAACACTAAGCTTAGCTTAATTTCTGACAATTAGGAAGAAGTTGAAGGCAGAAAAAATATATACGGAAGCAGTTTGGAGCGTTGGGGGGAGTGTGTTTACTTGAGAGGGGTTGGGGGGTTTGAGGCAGGGGATTGAACGGAGTGGTGGGTCTCAAGGGTGTCGAGTGTGCGGTGTTAAGGGTGGAATGCGGTGGGTTGTGTGGAGTGGAGCGTGGGGGTGAGAGGGTGAGTTAGGTGGTATGATCTAAACCTACAGAAACTATACCACGCCATGATTTAATGTTTTCTCGGCAACTTCGCCGATATAGTTACAGGCTTAGCGACTATTTCACTTAACGACTGAACTCCAAGAGAACTGTTAAGCCACTTAATGCCCTCTGGGCTTTACCTGTTCACCTCGTTTCTGATGCCAAATGGTCAGACGAAAAGTCAAATGGTTAGAAAAACTATCAAAAATTGCTCAAAACAGAAAGATCGACAGGACTGAAGTAACGGACGCTATTTTTTTGTTAGAGAACAATTAAAAACACGCGAGGAACGCTTAATCGGTGGAGGGCAGGAGGATGTACAAAAATGAACACAAAATGAAGTCAGTGTGGTCGAATTCGATCACTGCTAATTAAGGGGAACTTTCCTCGTCAAAAAAATTTGAAATTTGCAGGACTCCAGGCGAAATCTTCCTTAATATTTCACCGAGTTCAATTTCGAAAAACAAGTCAGCAAAATAGGTGAATTATGGAAAGAAATACAGCAGCATTTGAAATAAAAGAAGCTTTCAAAGGCACTAAAATTATAAATTTTTAAATTATCAAAACAGCTCGAAATAAAACATGCAGAAGCTTAACTGAATCTTGTTACTTTCAAGAGAACACTTTCACGGCTAATCGCAATAGGTTAAAATCTTTGAAAAGGTAGCCAGTTTCAAGATTCATAACTGATCAGAACAAATATTAAACACAAAATTTATAAAATTATAAATGTGAGGAAGATTATCAATATATGGTCTTCTTGGAAAAGACATCATCAATGGGCTTCCGAGGATTCTCTGTAAGTTCTGTGTCAATTGCTCCAGTTCGACTCAGCTGCCATTCGACGTCTTCTGAGGTCACTTTGCCACTCGGAAAACTATCTCTGCCAATTAGCTTGTCCTAAAACAAATCAAGTTCTCTACCCAATGATTTTGAACTATTGATCAGTCACCAAATATAGAACACAAGCCATTACACAGTAATTCGTTGTATGATAGTTAATATGCACCCATTAAGCTGGAGGGGGAGGGCGCAAACGGAGGAAATCCCACAAATCGTACCACAAACTTTATGAAACATAACTAAAAAGACGGAATAAGCTGGAACACACCCGCAGATAGCCGCAAAAATATTGCTTTGACTACTGATAAAAAAATTCACCAAGACCAAAGACAGAAAATTGAGATTCAGAATGTGGTACTGATTTCAAATTATCATTATTTTCAGATCAAATTCCAAACATTAATGGCTTATAGGTAATGCAGCCTTATAATTATCTAGCTTGTATTACCTAAATTGACTTTCAATTACAGTACACATTCTCAATTTAGAATTTAAAATTGAGTGCGAAAGTCATTTGATCAAGTTAGGTGCGTCATGTATCCTCATCCCATCCCTGACCAAAAAAACCAATACAGAAAACATAGCTGGCAGATTGCCAGAAAATAACCGCAATAGCTTCGTAGATCTGCAGTATGAAAAATGCTTTTACTAAATGCTCAAATGTTACATTTTGATTAAGAATTTGTCAAACTTATTGCTGCTTCTAATAGCTGCTCTTAGATAACCTTCAATTAGAGTGGCACACACTCACTTGAGCTAATCTTTTTGAATTAAAGTAAAGAAAAGTCAACTTCAAGAGTGAGGAAAATCTTCTTGAGAGTGAGTTAAGTCCTGTGTGACTAAAAACTTAATCAAGCAAATGAACAAAAAACTCGCTCCACTAGGAGTGAAAAAAGACGTCACTCATGCAATTCAATTGAAACTGCATGAACGAATGAACAAAAAGCAGATATGAATTGGATGTGAAGTCCTTAAGAAAAATCTTGACTGCGAAATGAAGAAAACCCAAGAGAAGGCCAAAAATAGGCCCAGATATTGCTATGCGGCTAATAAATAATAGCAAATGACGTCACGCACTCAAGCTCAACGGCAGGTTGGTTTCAGTCCAAAAAGTCTTGAGTTCATAGCGCGTGAAAAAAGAGACGTAACAAAACTTGCAATATATCAAACAAATCAGCAATATATGGCCTCGCATACGAAATACAGAAAGAGCAAAAACAATTAAAATCTAAAACAGTACTCAATAAATAACAGTTCACATTTTGCGTTCACAGAATTAATACAACGAAATTGAGGAAAACCAATGAGAAACAAAGCAACAGCAGGACAACAGATAAGCAATTTGACGAAAAACTGGCAAACATTTCCTACAGATACAGGAATCAGTCATTAAACATGAAGCCGTATTTTACAATCTTTGAACTAGAAATCTTGAACTCAAAATTCACTTAAACTTAATGTCGCCAAATTCAAGAAAAAAACCATCTGCTAAACGCTAAAAACACTAAATAGATCAACTTGTACCTCAATAGAAGTCCAATAGAACATAATATTAACGAGATTGTAATCAGACAACCATAGGAACAAACTCGGGTAAACCGCAAAAAACTAACAATTATATTTAAATGGCGTCAGTCATTGAAACCATAAACTATCAGATTTTTAATTGCATAGCTTATAGTTTTAAAAAATTTGACGCCGTTTTTTGGGATTAGAACTGAGTTTTTCGCGTTTTCGCAAAAAACACTTTGATATTTTATGAAAACGAAGCGTGAAATTTTAAAAACAAGTAGATATCAAGGAAACAGTTGCTTAAGATTCACTTATTCTTCATGAGAAGGCGAATCGGAGATCTCAATATGTGACTCAGTGACAAAAATGCGGACCAGAAAAAAACCATATGTTTCATCAAAACACATTGTGCCCAACTCATAAAATAATTAGAGATGCCAGTAGATAAAATAATAACGATAAAAATTTCCCTTTGCCTCCTAAGAAGGCCAATAGGACACATAATAATGGGATGAGAGAAAACCAAATAAAAACAACGTTAAAAAGTATTAAAGTCACTAATATTTTCAAAGTTTCAGAGTAAAAAAAAACATTAGCTACACCTTAATGGATCCAGAAAAGAGAAACTTACCACAGTTATAACACATATCACAAATCATAAGCAATCGTAAGAAACAGAAGTCAAAGAGCTCACTTTTTTCAGAAAAAATGTCTCACTCCACTTTAAACACTTGCACGACATAGCACTGCTCGTTTTTTCCATTTACAGCATCAGAATATTTCGTGACGGAGGCGAAGGGTCTATAAGCTGGAAAAATTACATAAGGTTGCAAATGCCTCATTAAAAGGCAACAAAAAACAACAATACGGGCAAAATACAAAAATTGACTGATAATTTTTAAAAACACATAGCATAAGAGTCAAAAACCATTAGCTGCCCGATGATGATTGAAAACAGATTAAAGATTACATTTTAACCTACACGACTATTTTAAAGAAGTCAGCGCGTCAACCCAATTCAAATTCGTTGAATTGTAAAAGCAACAATGAGATAAATAACAGAGTCGCTATCGCTTCCCGGCTATTTCTAAAAACATCTTATAAACAAAGCCAGACTAACGTCGGACAAAATTTCTCTCGAACGACTGTCGAAGCAAAAGTTTGGAAGGGGTATAGGTCAGGGACACTTTTATGGTGCAAAACATCAGACTGGCGAGGAGTTCGAACCTGAGCTCTCATTTGAGAGTACTGGACTTTTACCACTAGGCTACACAGGCTATGTACAGGCATCGCACGCAGTCGGTTTCAATTTAGCAACAGACTTAATTTCTGAATGCACGCAATTTAAATCACTTGCAAAAATGAAGTCAAGCCTGAAAAAGTAACTCGAGAAGTGAAATTAAAATAATTTTCCGGAAGAAAACGATCAAGCAAAAATTTTGCATAAAAACGAAACATGTTTACAATAATTGCTTTACACATCGTTCAAGAGCAATTTCATTCAAAGGGTGTTGCGGCCTAGAAAACTTTTTGTTTATAGGTGCAAAACCTCCTACCAGTGTGAGATGCAAACCCACGACCTCTTGAACCCGAAACAGAAGCACCCACCGCTCGGCAACCCGCCTCTTGTGCTCTCCCATGCTGCAATTGCTTTTACTTTAGCAACAAACTTTACTTCGGAGTGAGAGCAATTGTGATCGCTCAAAAATGAAGAGAAGCATGAGAAAGTCAATTAAGAAGTCAAAGAATGTACTAGAACAAATGGTCACGCGGAACTTTTGCATAAAAAAGACACGCGTTTACAATAATTGCTTCAAAATTTCTTCGAGATCATTTTCATGGAATATTTAATCTTTCCAAAGCCTTTTAAATGCGGCCGGTTTGATCTATCATGTAATAATTAAAGGTCAAAATTTATCAGATGAACTTGTCAAAAAAGAACCTTCTTGTCTTTAATGTCAATTCATTTCAAGAAAAAGCTTGCATTGAAGTCCCATGAGTTTATAATGTAGGGCGATTCTTCAGAATACGTTGGCATAACAAAAATCGTATAAGTTGCAGCTCTTTTTTCATTCTTTACTTCTTTAACGCTACTTATAACGTGCTAACAAAACATAACTTGTAACACATTTGGGCGCAAAAAAAACACGGCAAGGCCGAAACAGAATAGATCCGAAACAGCTAAGGAGCGCAGCTGGTTTTGCACAGCTTCAAATAACAGCTATTGCAATTTTCCAGAAAACCTTTATTGATTTCAACAAAACAGAAGCGCTGGTAGACCTCCATAAGCAACGGACAGCATCAAAACCTTTTTCAGTGTTTAAATTCATTGCAATTTACTTATATTACGATTGCAAATAGCAAAGGTTTTGATATCTTTTGTTTCAATCATTTGATTGAATTGTTTGAACATCTCATTTCACAGAACGTCAGATTGCACTTCCATCGATTACAGTTGTTTTGAGCTCGTTTCACTTATTTTGCGAGTTTTGAAACTTTTTCCAGTTCCTATACCAATTGATATTGATACCAATTGCTTTTTGATTTTGGAGAAGTTTTAAAAACATAGCCGGCAGATTGCCGGAAATCAGCCGGGAAATAGACGCTTATGGCCTTCGATGAATTGAAACAAGTAAAGAAATAAGACAACCAGATCAACCATCAGTCCTTTAATAGACCACTAGACTTTTTGGGTTCGATTTGGACTCAATTTTATGACACATACGGTCTATAATGAAAAAGCCCTAAACCAGCTTTTATAAAATTGATATTCGAAATTAAAAACTCAAGACTAAAACTCAAGAAATAGGGCATATAAGTTTGGCACTACTTAAATGCACACTATTGATTTAACTAGTAAATTTTCATTAAATTTTAAGTTCCATACGTGAGTTCAGAAGTAATTTTTTGAGTGAGGTAAGTCACGTAATTGACCTAAAAGCAGAGATGACGTCACGCACACAAATTTTAACTGCAAAGCAGTAGAAGTCGCTGAGGTCATTGAAAGAGTCAATTCCAAGAAGTCAGGTCTTAGGAATCATCGATGGAGAAGACGCCTTAAAAAAAGCAGGACAAGTCCTGACGTACAATTCAAAAAATTTTCATCGACTAAACAAAAAACTAGACCTAGAACAGACTATGAGTAAATTGGGAAAATCATTTCTATAAAAAAAATAAGATAAAAAAAAAACAAAAATTAAATGAAAATCAATGTCAAAATGCCGCATGTCAAAACAAAAAACGACTAGCGAGAAACAAAATTTAGTTCAAACAAAAAAACTAGGCCTAGAAAGAACTATGAATGGATTGGGAAAACCATTTAGAAAAAACCCATCAAAACAATCCAAAAAAGAGTAAAAATCGAAGTGAAATTGCCAAAAAAAAAGAGTAAAATCGAAGTGAAAAAAACCACTAGCGAGAAAACGAATTTTTGTTCGAACACCGTGTTCTCACTCTACTTTAAAATTAGAGCGAAAAAAATCCACGCCGCAATACCCCTCGCTATTTCGCTCCACTTCCTATTTCTGCGCGACCAAATCACTACTCCAATTTGACTTCAAAAATCAATAAAATGTGTGAACAGATCTTAAAAAAAAAGACAGCGCCCCTTAAAAAAGAAGTCTTTGAATTGTAAAAAACCACGATGTCCCCAATAATAGCCGCTATCGCTTTACGGCTATTAATCAAATGTTGTCTTTTTTTAATTCTTAAATTTGCCTTTACTTAGAACCGTATGCTGATCATGAATGTTCTTTTTTTTGAAAAAAACACAAGATACGGCTTCTAGGATTTTTCTGCTTTAGTTTGTTTGCTTTAAAGGCAATCACGACCTTCTTTAAAGCTGCAAGCATCCTCAAAAACTGTTGATTCGAAAGTGAAGAAAGGATTAACTAATGGAGCAAGCTCAATATAATATAATCCACGACAGTATTTTTTTATTTTGCTTAACTTTACTTGAAGTATCTTTGCAGTACACATGTTCTAGCATGTGCTATGGAATTAATAGAATTAGGCGTGGACATCAAAATTGGAACGTTATGCACTGTATGCTGTCAAATAGGAATTTGTTGATATCGTTCCACACACAGATTCACGAGAGCCTTCTAGTTTTAATTCATCCGCATCTCCTACTTGATTACCTTCATTTCGCCATTTTGATAGATGAATAGAGTCGGCAAGTTGTTCTCCGGGTAGTTCGGAATACAAGTAGTCGCCACTGCCTTGATGAACTTCGCGAATGGGAACTTCTGCGCCAATTGGACAAAATGGTGATTCAAAATGTTGCACATTTCGATCCCATTTTTGTACAGATGTACGATGACCCAAATATCATCACCAGCCTTGTTTATTGCCTCGACCCAATCCTGTCCCGATATTTCAATCACAGATCCAAATCTCGGCTTTGCCGACATCGCCTAAAAATAAGAAGAAAATCATATTACACGCTGCAGCAGAGAAAAATTCTTGATGGCCACACAAGCAAATTGGTTAATCAAGTAAGGCTGGCACTTTCAATGTCCAAAATAAAAGAGTGAGATTAATTTGACTTTTTGCATAACCAATGGTAAAAAACGAAGTGAATTTCAGCATCTTAAATCTTATAGTCTTTGCCAGGTTGAATCATAAAAACTAAACAGAAGAAAACTTTTTAACTTTGAGTTCAGCCATTCTCTGCCGTCTGTACTCCTCAAAGGCTTTCTCGTCATCCTCTGTTATGTCATCTTCAATGTCATCTAACTCGTCCAGATTCATTTCATCCATCTCCTTTTGATCACCATTCACATGTTTCTGTACAGCTTGGTCAATCATGTCAGCTATTTGATCCTCTGTAATTTCTGTCTCCTTAGGGGGTATAATGCCTTTTGCCCGCAAGACATCATTCCACTCAGTATCTTCATTAGGGTCTTGCATTATCTTAACTGAAAGTGCAGACAGTACAACTTGCGAGCAATTGTCCAAAATTTTCTATTTATGATAAAATAGTATTATTATTAGGACTTCGCGGATATGCCAACGGGGACATATGCCCCGCAGTTATAATCTAGGATTAGAGAGACAATTTTCACAGAGACAAATGTAAGTCCAGGTACAGCTTTTGTTTTTACTCCAATGTCTATTAAAGTAAATCCACATGAGTTCGATCAGTTTATATTTTAAGATTTCTGGGTTAAAGAAATCTAAGATTTGCTGAATATTTTGACTCTGAATCCAGTTCTGCGCCGAAAATTCTGCACCTGGATCTCATATCTGGAAGAATAACACGTCTTCTTCTATCGGTATTACTTTTATCGGTATTTTAACATGCTTCGAAAAATCAACGTTGTATCCCTTTGACGATATTACTGAAAAAAAGTAGGTCTTTTAGCACGTTATAATAAAGGTAATATATTTGATTCCAACAGCATTCTTAAATCTCAATACCTGTAAAAGCTAATCTTTAGGAGTTCCCAACATTCTGAAGCAAATAGTTAACGAAGGAATAATTACAGCTTTACGATCAAGTATTGAAAATGTACTCTTTTTTAACAAGAAGAAGGCTTTGGCTGCTTTTCCAACTCTCTGCCGAACAAGTTCATTCCAGTTCAGAGGTTCAAGTTTTGGGCTTAAGGCTTCGCCCGTTTACATTATAAGAGATTCCATCACAAGTGCTTGTGTTTGCCGAATTATAACTGCCTAATTGAGCAATTTATCAAATTGAACAATAAAATTTTGCAATCCAATTGTGCCCGCATTGACATCATCTTGAAATATATTGAGCGATTAATTTGTCTTTACATTTATATCGTGAGCAAATAGAGCAATTGATAAAACAATTGGTAGAACATTTATGTAGATAAAAAACAGGAGCGACCCAAAAACAGCCCTATGGAACCCCAAGGACTGATAACTCACTCTTAATCCGTGCTGTTGCTTCCTATCCGTTACATAACTTTGAATCAGTTCGAACAAGCCTTTGGATATCATCGCAGGTAATAATTTTGTTTTGATCTTTTCCGTTTGTGCCCCCCCCCCCCCCAGCTTAGTGGGCGCATATTATTTGCACCCCCCAGACGCACGTGCAATATTTTTACATAGTGATTTACTATGTAATGGCACGTGCTCTGTAACTGGGGGCGCATAACGTACTGGGGGGCACAAACGGAAAAGTTCCTTTTTTTCCGAAAGAATGCTCTGCGTAATATTTTCAAAAGCTTGGGAAAAATTAAAAGAACGGATATTTTTACAGCTTGTGCAGGCCTAAATTCGAGTAGATATGAGATAGACTGTAAAATAATTGCAGTGTTCTAGAGATTTTTGATCAGTGGCTTCAGATCAAAAATTTTTTAATAACATGTTCAAGAGTGTCAGAGGTCTGCAATTTGCATTTCCTTTTGTCGCTCCTTGTATACTGAAATAACTATTCTTGTTTTCTACATGCAAGGAAACTTCCGAAGCATTTAAATGTTGCTAAAGTAGTAGTAGTAGTAGTAGTAGGAGAGTCTTTAGGGTCGGAGCCCTCGGGTGTGGAACCCTTCAGTTTTCGTTTGGCACGAGTTTTTTCATTGGATTGCAGATTCCACAGTTGCATAGAAGTCTCCAGGTGCAGCTGTCGAGTTCGTTGTAGCTTCTGTGGAAATAGTTTTGGTACATCTCTGTCAGAAGTTTCTTCGTCATTGGCTTCTCCGTTGTCCTACTGATGATGTTGAATAGCTTTGTGGCTCTGAAGAAAAAATTTTCGTCTGATTCATGTAGTCGGTGTTTGGGGAGTTCAAATTCCTGCTTTTGTCTTGTTTCGTTTTCTTTTCGCTTTGGCAGTTTGTCTTCGGGGACGTAGTAATTGCCTTCTAGGATTGAGAGGAGATAGAGGACATCGTGCATTTCCATGTACATGGAGAGTGGGAGTATTTTCAGCGTTTCGAGTCTTTGATGGTATTCGTCGTTTCCACCGCATATCCACTTTGTTGCCTTTTGCTGGATCTTCTCGATTGATTTCATGTCAGTCTTCGAAGGGTACCAGACTTGGGAGGCGTAAGTGAGTACGGGCACTACGTATCCTATGTAAGCGTTCAGTTTCGTTTCCATTGAGGTTCTGCTCGAAACATTTCGTTTGAGTGTGTAGAAGGCTTTCCACGCTTTAGTTGTTCTAATTTGGCAGTTTGCGCTCCAAGAGAGATTTCGAGACATTACGACTCCGAGATCTTTTTGGGTGGCAACGGTTTCAAGATCTGCTTCGTCACGCTGGGCTAGATCCCCTCTGATGAGGAGAGTTTTACTTTTGCTAACATTTAGGTCCATATGGTTTGCTTTGCTCCATTTCTGTATTTCCCCGAGAGTGGTCTCGCATTCGTGTTCACCGTGGGTAATTGCTTTGAAATCATCCGCGTATCCGAAGGCCGGGATGTCTGAGATTTCTTCGGGGAGATCGTCAATGTTGATGATGAACATCAGAGGCCCCAAAATTGATCCCTGAGGTACTCCGCTGGTTACATTTCTGGTCTTTGATTTGCTTGTTCCAATTTTGACGCGTTGCGTTCGGTTTGTGAGATAGCTTTCGAGTAGTTGGAGTAGCTTTCCTCCGAGGCCAATGTTCTTGAGCTTCTGGATGAGTCTTTTGTGCGCTACTTTGTCAAAGGCTTTTCTGAATTCGACATACAGAGTTCGAATGTCATTGCATTTTTTTCGATTCAAGTTGCTGGTATAGTTCGTCTGTGAAGAGGATTTTTAAACGAAGACGAAAATGTTTCTCAGGTTTTGTCTACGATAGGCGATATTGAATAGTCACCTCTTTATTAGAGTAGTCTAGTACACACAATTTTTTCTTTTTTCCGTTTCTGCTATTCGGAGATAAATGTAGCCAAATGAAAGATTTCCACTCAAAAATTTTGTACTCATTGTCAGTCACCACTGTTGCAAATTAAATGTCAAACCATTGAGCGAGGTTGTTTATCGCTTCTACTTTCAAATTTTCTGATTTTGCTACTTACGGCAAGCTTTCTTTCTTTACAATCTTCAGGTACTTGAAAATTCGTTTTTTTTTTTTGCAGGTAGCAAAATTGTTCGTGCTCACCTCTGTCTGTCGTTTGCACTCATTCACACTTTTAAATTATGCAGAGAAGTAATTGTCAATTAAAACTTTAATTGATTAACTAAAACGAACGTTTTCGAACATTGCGTTCATCGTCAGAATTAAAAATTAAATGAAATCAGTTACAAAGTATATAAACTTGTCTTTGACTATAATTCTAAGAAATGAGTTAAAATAACATCGAATTTTTGAAATTATATACAGATAAAATTACATTTACTTTATTTTATTTACACTTATTACACTAAAATCAATTCATTTTATATTCCGGATTTTATGAAAATTCCGGGTATAATGCTTACTATTCCTGAAAAGGGATTTTTACTTTCATTCCTATCTGTTTTCATTTTTTACTTTTTGGGGTTGACAAAATTTCGAATTAACATGTAACAGAATATTTTTTGAATTTCAAAAGTCAAATTTTTTTATTTGAACTAGTATTTCAATGTCAATTCCCTCCCCCGATATTCATCGCGCATATTTAATTACAGTTTCAGCTTTTTGATGTAGATCGCTTCTATCGCCATTAGTTTCTCAACCCCGCGACATGCGTCAAGAATCTCCCATTTTACGTTATGCGTTGTACCACAACAATCAACAAGGTGTTGTCCAACAGGGGAATCCTTATTTTGATGCTCTGAAATTCTAGTGGTAACATGTCGGCTGGTTTGGCCAACATAGATGGAACTGCATCCATTACTACCACATGGGATTTCAGATTCTTATCAAAGAGTGATTTTAGGGTGGGCAAGCAAGTTCTTAGCTTTCTTGTTGTGAAAATGATTTGAATATCACACAATTGTTTCAGTCTACTTGCAAAATTTGGCGTGATATTTCCTCTGTATTGAACAAAAAACCTAAGTTTAGGCTCCCTATTGTTAAGGCTTTTAACTTTTTTAAGATTGTGTTCATTTTGGGGTGGTTTTGCTGTGACCTTTTTCTTCGTGACTATTTTATCCAACGTCCCATTAACAATACTGGAGGACCACTCTGTTGGGTATTGATTTTCAGTCCAGATATCTTGATTTTTCTTAAGAGCTACTTCAAAGGATTGCCAGTCACTGGTCGCATTAAAAATCCTATGCACAGTCCCTTGAATCACATTTCTTTTATGTTGTAACGGTGCACAGCTACGGAAATTTAGGATTATGCCGGTATCAGTTGATTTTTGACACCAATGACAGATGATTTTTCTGTCTTCGTTTAGGTTTATGTTTAGATCCAGGAATGCCAGGTCTGCACTTCCGTTTGGTGTCTCGAGAATGAATTGTAAGTTCTTGTGAAGAGAATTTGCATACTCAAGGTAATCTAGAGGGTTCCCCTTTACCGTGCACACTATGTCATCCACATACCTCTTGAATAATTTCAATTTCAGTGTGTCCTCTTTTCTACCTGTTTCTGCAGAATAGGAACAGATTCAAACAATTTCCTGCATGGTCCGATATTCTGTGTCAATGATACCTTGACATTTTGCATGAAACCAGTTTTTGCACGATTTGCACTTGACTCTTTTCCCTCGGAAAGTGACGCGTCGTTTACAGTCAATGCATATCACCTTTGTGCCAGGTGTTTTGATCTCTCTTCCCTTTTTTGGTTTCTGCAAAGATAAAAATTTTCCAAAGCACTTCATCCAAAAATTTGGCAAAATTACCACCAGCGAAGCACCCATTGCTAAACCGTCCGATTGAGTGTACCACATTTTATTGCACTTAAGTGAACATTCGTTACGGCTAGTCTCAAAAGGCTCTTCATAGCTGACCTCGGAATCTCAGGTACCTCGTCACTGGAGTACAGTTCTTTAAGCGCAATTTCAATTGCCTCCTCAACCGGTACATTGGTGTATGAGCTTTTTGCATCGAGAGATACCACTAGCTAATCTTCATCCAATTTGGTAGCCTCTAGAGCTGCTCTGGCATCTTTCAAGTTAGTCTCAATAATTGCACCTGGTAACTTCCTGAAAAAGGGAGACAGAAATTTATTGAGGTTCTCGTAGCTGCTACCGGGTATTGACAGAACAGGCCGAAGCGGTGTCCTAATTTTATGTACCTTAGCAAGTCCATAAAGCCTGGCCGGTTGCGATCCAGTTGTCCTGAGCCTGTGATAAATATTTTCATTTATCTTTCCCTGTTTCATTAATTGATGCAAACTGCTATTTATCGGTTTTTCCGTTCTTATTCTTCGATCATCACTTGTTCCATTACGAGGCTCAAACTGACTGGATCTCAGAATTTCATGTAGCTTATCCAAGTATGCTGTCTGTTTCATAACACAAAAACCGCAACCTTTATCAAAAGGTACAGCTAGTAGTTTTTGATCTTTCAAAAAATCATTTATTTTTTAACCGCTCTATCCATTGGTGTCTCACGTACATTCTTGGCGTACCATTTGGCAGACGATTCTATTTCACATAACTTTTCACCATCAGTGTTGTTCTCCCTTAACTCACGAAATAATCTGTCTACATCCGCAAGGAAGTGCACTTCATTAAATTTGTCCCTGACTGGATGCTTTGGACCTAACGATAAAACGTCCAGGACAAATTTCGGCAGTTCAACACCCTCCAGTGTAACAACATTATTATGAGATCCATTAAGCAAAGGCCTGTCTTGTTTCTCAGAGATCTTTGCTAACTTGTCATTAAGTCTTTTACTAAACAATTCGGAATGATCTCTCATTTCCTTTCTAATGTTGTATACAATTGAAGGTATTAATTCTTTTTTCACTTCTTTCCTGAGAATAACCCTATCCTCTCCAAGTTTTGTTTCAAACAATCTACAGCATTGTTCCGCACGACTTATTTCTTTCCTTAAATGCTTAAGTTGAAAGCTGTGCACCGCTTGGTCTGAAAAAACTTCGTTTTTGGGAATTCGGAACCTAAAAAAATCCGGAATGATATCATTGTTTTTACAGTTTTTCAAAAAATCTAATTGATATTTACAGTATAAAAGTTCATTTGAAGATTTTACATAGTTTAGGAATTGCTTTAAGCAGTTGTTGTGCCTGAGAATGTATCTGAGCCATGGCGCACATCACGCAAGCTCGCTCAAGGACAGAGAACAATGAAGCCCCATTGTTCAGGAGCTACACTCTTGTTTTGTGCTCTTTCTACCAGTCCTAACTTTGCTCTCGCCTTCCTCTGTCGTTTTCCAAAAGTGGTATAATACCAAAAAAGGTATTTTGGTTTTATACCTATTCTATATTATACCACTAAGTATGAATGACGCATATCGCCCCATTTTCTCAAATTTTCGTCTTTCTGTTTAGATCGTGAGTAGAAAATGTTTGTGTTGCTGTGCACCTTGTCCATTTTGGTACGGATTGTCTATTTTTTAAGTCAATTTTGTGTTGATAAATGTGGTCCATTCTTTGAATCTACTCCATTTGTGTCCCCATTATGTTATACCCCCCTATAGCTGGGAGCAAAAACCAAAATGGTCTTTTTTGTGTAATTCAGACGACCAACTCGATGCAGCTTTAAGCGTTGAACAAATAATATAGTTTTGGAAAGTTATTTCTTTGCGTACAATAAAAAAAGTAAATTAAGCAAATTGAAACACTAGAAGAATTAAGAAATCAAGTATCTGCTCCTAGCATCGTCCAACAGAATGGTTCGGACTAAAAGATGGTGCCTGTGTATCAATTGCTCTTCGTGTTGATTACCTTTGGCTAACTCTTTCAAGATTTTAGTGGTGGAGGGCTGGCAGCACCAGTGGCGGCAATAACTAGAGGATTGAAAGAATTCTTTTCAACTTCGATAATAAGGTCTCATATTTCAGTTCTTTATATCTAAGTTCATCATAATTTGAGTACAATTTTTTATGGTTTCCTGGCACGAATATGCGAGGGGATTCAAAACTTTGACATCGAAAAAAGTTCCATGAAATCGAGTTTCCCAGAGTCCATTCGCTTTGCTATAAGGACTAAGTCAAAAATAATTAAATAATTAGAACAAACGTTTTCGCTATAACTAGCATCATCCATCAGTTTAGGAAGTTGTTAAAACTTAAAGTTGGAGTAATTACAACCAAATTGATTCAAACTTATCGCGTGAGTTTGTCACGATTTCATATGTACATTTTTTTTCTCAATTTAATTCAAGTTTTGCAAATTTTTTGCTTTTTTACCAATTCTTTTACCATTTTATTCCACCACTTTGGATGGAACTTTTAAAAATTCACAATCGACTCGAATTCGGTTCTGTAGACATGTAAATTTCGAAAAAAAGCCACATGTGTGAATGTAGACTAATATTTAGGAGTTAGCTCTCGGCTCCTGTATTCATCCCGCTTGTTAAGTGCTGGCTTTCGCTGCGCAAAATAAGTGGCTTCCAGTGTCATTAGTTTTGCAAGTCGTTGCACTGATCAATAACACGCCACTCGAATGCTCGGGAAGAGCCACAGCATTCACTCACATGTTGTCCAACTGGGGAGTATCTTTTTTAAAGCTCCGAAGTCCTTGTTGCAATATGTCTGTTGGTTTGCCCGATATCGGTGGAATTACATCCACCATAAGTTATCTGGTAAACCAGATGAGACTTCAGAAGCATCTCAAATCGGGATTTCAATGTTGGTAAGCATGTCTTGAGTTTGCGGATTGTGAAGATCACATTCAATTCTGCGGCCGTTTTTAGATTTTCCTTAAGCCTTAGTCTAAGGTTACATCGGTATTGCAGAAACAACAATGGTAGATCATTGTCCTTTTTCTTTAATGACTCATTTGAGGTGTTTTATGCGACAGACTTGTTCAGTTGCTTCGGTTTCGTTGAAATTTTTTGTAACATTTCAATCACTACTTTTGATGACCAACTCTCCAGATATTGATTGTTCAACCAAATTTTTTCATTCATTTTTACAATTGCAAAATTTGTCCAATTACTCGTACAGCGTACTCGTCTATAGATTGTCCCTTCAATAATGTTCGTCTTGAGCTGAAGAGTTGCACAACTTCGGAAATTAAAGATAGTACCAGTGTCTGTTTGTTTTTGATACCATTTTATTAACGTGAGCTGCCACATCCAAAAATGCTAATTCGCGCTTATCATTTGAAGTTCCAAGAGTGAACTCTAAATTTGGATGCAAATCATTGACCTCTTGAAGCATTTTATTGGGGTTGTCTTTTACGGTACAATTAAAATCCTCTACATATCTTCCAAAAAGTTTCCGTGTTCGGCCATAGTGGCATATTTTTCATACATATCCAAACGACATTACCCAATTTTTTCGTACAGCTCTTTTTCTACCTTCTGGCATTTCATTTGGTACCAGTTCTCGCTTTTTTAACATTCGACAGCTTTGTTGTCACAAGCAGTTTTTCGATGGCAATCTGGAAAATTCTTTTTGGGATCTTTAATTCTTACACTCGGTGTTTGACTCTGGTCACTCAATTTTTCTTCGAAGGACTTCATCCAAATGTTAGCTAAGACAACTGATAGGGATGCTACCATTGCCAGGCAGTCTATCTGACAGTACCAGTTATCCTTACTTTTGAAATGAACATTAGTGACTGCCAGTTTAAGTAAGAGCTTGAGAGTGGATCGTTCGATGTCAGTGCAAACTTTTTACATCCAAAGAAATTACTTGCTCGTTTTCCTCAAGTTGAATATTTTCAAGTTTCTGTCTCGCTTGCAAACTGGAGGTTTCGATGTTTGCCCCAGGCATTCTTTCAAAAAGCGGAGTTAAAAACCTATTCAAATTTTGGTAAGGACTTCGTGGTATTGACAGAACAGGGCGCAATGGTGACTCTTTCTTGTGCACATTAGCCAGACCATAAAGTCTAGTAGGTTGTGCGCCAGTTGACCTGAACTTTTGATCATTTTTCTCGATTATTAATTCCTGTTTTTTTCTTTTCCAATAAAGTGCTGTTAATAACCTTTTCAATATTTGTTATGATGTCATCACTTGCATCTATCCGTGAAAACTGAGGACAATCAAGAACTTGGTCGAGTTTTGTTTGATATGTGGACTTTCTCATTTTGCCAAACCCAGTACCATTATCATGTGGTACTGCTAGAAGGTCATGTTCTTTAAGATAGATGGGCATTTTTGACAGACCTCTATCGTTGAACAAATAATATAGTTTTCAAAATTATTTCTTTGCGTACAATAAAAAAAAGTAAATTAAGCAAATTGAAACAATAGAAGAATTAAGAAATCAAGTATCTGCTCCAACCATTGTCCAGCAGAATGATCCGGACTAAAAGATTGTGCCTGTGTATCAATTGCTCTTCGTGTTGATTAACTTTGGCTAACTCTTTCAAGATATTAGTGGCAGAGGGCTGGCAGCACCAGTGGCAGCGATAACTAGAGGATTGAAAGAACTCTTTTCAATTTCGATAATGTGGTCTCATGTTTCAGTTCTTTATATCTAATTCATCATAACTTGAGTACAATTTTTTGATGGTTTCCTGGCACGAATATGCGAGGGGATTCAAAACTTTGACATCGAAAAAAGTTCCATGAAATCGAGTTTCCCAGAGTCCATTCGCTTTGATATAAGGACTAAGTCAAAAATAATTAAATAATTAGAACAAACGTTTTCGCTATAACTAGCATCATCAGTTTAGGAAGTTGTCTAAACTTAAAGTTGGAGTATTTACAACCAAAATGATTCAAACTTATCACGTTAGTTTGTCACGATTTCATACGTACAAATTTTTTTTTTCTCAATTTGTTTCAAGTTTTGCAAATTTTTTGCTTTTTTCCTACTCTTTTACCATTTTATTCCACCACTTTGGATGGAACTTTTAAAATTTCGCAATCAACTCGAATTCGGTTCTTTAGACATGTAAATTTCAAAAAAAAGCCACATGTGTGAATGTAGACTAATATTTAGGAGTTAGCTCTTGGCTCCTGTATTCATCCCGCGTGTTAGGTGCTGGCTTTCGCTGCGCAATATAAGTGGCTTCCAGTGTCATTGGCTTTGCGAGTCGTTGCACTGATCAATGACACGCTACTCGAATGCTCGGGAAGAACCACAGCATTCACTCACATGTTGTCCAACTGGGGAGTATCTTTTTTAAAGCTCCGAAGTCCTTGTTGCAATATGTCTGTTGGTTTGCCCGATATCGGTGGAATTACATCCACCATAAGTTATCTGGTAAACCAGATGAGACTTCAGAAGCATCTCAAATCGGGATTTCAATGTTGGTAAGCATGTCTTGAGTTTGCGGCTTGTGAAGATCACATTCAATTCTGCGGCCGTTTCTAGATTTTCCTTAAGCCTTAGTCTAAGGTTACATCTGTATTGCAGAAACAACAGTGGTAGTTCATTGTTCTTTTTCTTTAATGACTCGTTTGAGGTGTTTTATGCGACAGGCTTGTTCAGTTGCTTCGGTTTCGTTGAAATTTTTTGTAACATTTCATTTACTACTTTTGATGACCAACTCTCTAGATATTGATTGTTCAACCAATTTTTTTCATTCATTTTCACAGCTGCAAAATTTGTCCAATTACTCGTACAGCGTACTCGTCTATAGATTGTCCCTTCAATAATGTTCGTCTTGAGTTGAAGAGTTGCACAACTTTGGAAATTAAAGATAGTACCAGTGTCTGTTTGTTTTTGATACCATTTTATTAACGTGCGCTGCCACATCCAAAAATGCTAATTCGCGCTTATCATTTAAAGTTCCAAGAGTGAACTCTAAATTTGGATGCAAATCGTTGACCTCTTGAAGCATTTTATTGGGGTTGTCTTTTACGGTACAAATAATATCATCTACATATCTTCCAAAAAGTTTCCGTTTTCGGCCATAATGGCATATTTTTCATACATATCCAAACGACATCACCCAATTTTTTCGTACAGCTCTTTGTCTACCTTTTGGCATTTCATTTGGTACCAGTTCTCGCTTTTTTAACATTCGACAGCGTTGTTGTCTCAAGCAGTTTTTCGATGGCAATCTGGAAATTTCTCTTTGGGATCTTTAATTCTCCCACTCGGTGTTTGACTCTGGTCACTCAATTTTTCTTCAAAGGACTTCATCCAAATACTAGCTAAGACAACTGATAGGGATGCTACCATTGCCAGGCAGTCTATCTGACAGTACCAGTTATCCTTACTTTTGAAATGAAGATTAGTGACTGCCAGTTTAAGTAAGAGCTTGAGAGTGGATCGTTCGATGTCAGGTGCAAACTTTTCACATCCAAAGAAATTACTTGCTCGTTTTCCTCAAGTTGAATATTTTCAAATTTTGTCTCGCTTGCAAACTGGAGGTTTCGATTTTTGCCCCAGGCAATCTTTCAAAAAGCGGAGTTAAAAACCTATTCAAATTGTGGTAAGGACTTCATGGTATTGACAGAACAGGGCGCAATGGTGAGTCTTTCTTGTGCACATTAGCCAGACCATAACGTCTAGTAGGTTGTGCTCCAGTTGACCTCAACTTTTGATCATTTTTCTCGATTATCAAGTCCTTTTTTTTCTTTTCCAATAAAGTGCGGTTAATATCCTTTTCAATATTTGTTATGATGTCATCACTTGCATCTATCCGTGAAAAATGAGGACAATCAAGAACTTGGTCGAGTTTTGTTTGATATGTGGACTTTCTCATTTTGCCAAACCCAGTACCATTATCAAGTGGTACTGCTAGGAGGCCATGTTCTTTAAAATAGATGGGCACTTTTGACAGACTTCTATCCACCGGCGTTTCTCTCTGGTTCTTAGCGTACCATTTACTAGATTCTTAAACTTCACAGAGCTTTTCACCATATATTCCATTTTGTCTTTGATTATTCACTGATTTATCAATATCTGCGAGAAAACGAAATTCATTAAATTTGACCTGAACCGGGTGCTTCGGCCTGAAAGAAAGAAGATATTTAACAAAAACAGGTAATTCCAAATTGTCAAGTATTGCCAAGGTTGTCGCGTAGCGGTCTATCCTAACGCTTTGACGGTTTTTCTAGCTTATGATTCATTCTTTTTGAGTTGGCGTCCATTATGTGACGAAGTTTATTGAGTAGTGAGTAGATTAATGGAACGAAAAGTTTTTTGTCTACACATTTTCTCAGTTCAGACCTGTTTTTGTCAGCTCTTGTGCGGAGATCTTCTATATCATTTTTCGCTTTTTTCCATTCCTCTTTCAATTATCTACACTGAAAGTTTTTTACGACTCGCTCAGAAAACATTTCGTTTTTTGGAACACGAAATTTCAAGAAATCTGCAGTCAAATCATTATTTATACTTTATTCAAGGAAAAACACACTTGAAATATCGTTCTCTCGTATTGCTAAGTTTTTCAGGTGTCTAAGGTATGGTCTCCAAGCACCGTTTCTTCGCAACAACGTTAGACGTAACCAACACTGAGGCACTATCGGGCAGACATTCAATGTCATGTTTGGGATTCTCACTCGAACTACGGACAACTTCGTCCGTAAGTAACAAGTAAGCCTCCCTAGCAAGACGCTTCTGTCTGTTTTTACATTGCTTTCTACCCAATTTTGATTTAATTCTACCTTTTGTTAGCAGACTTTGAAGGCTGTCTTGGTGCTTCCAGATCACGTCAAGCGTATGCAACTTTAGTTCTTCGTCTTGATGGAGTTTATGGTACTTCTTGACGCAGAATGTGGACCGTTGCTTTCCACTTGAAATGATGTGTTTGGCTACCTGTATGATTAATCTCCCGGTTTTAGGGAGTTCGGGAAAAATGTAGGGAGCATTTTCTCTCTGACAATAAACATTCGCTTTGATGTCCAGCCAAGCGTCGTCTTCACTGCTTGTGGTTTTCTATGGAAAGGATTCTCCTTGAAGTGACTCAAACGATGGCTCTATATCGACATCATTACAAACTTTGATCAAATTCCTGAACGTGTCTTGGCTTTCGTTATGGCGATTGTGAGTGTTTCGGTGTGAGTGTTTCGGTGTTTGAGTGTTCTCCCACTCGGTGTTTGACTCTGGTCACTCAATTTTTCTTCAAAGGACTTCATCCAAATACTAGCTAAGACAACTGATAGGGATGCTACCATTGCCAGGCAGTCTATCTGACAGTACCAGTTATCCTTACTTTTGAAATGAAGATTAGTGACTGCCAGTTTAAGTAAGAGCTTGAGAGTGGATCGTTCGATGTCAGGTGCAAACTTTTCACATCCAAAGAAATTACTTGCTCGTTTTCCTCAAGTTGAATATTTTCAAATTTTGTCTCGCTTGCAAACTGGAGGTTTCGATTTTTGCCCCAGGCATTCTTTCAAAAAGCGGAGTTAAAAACCTATTCAAATTGTGGTAAGGACTTCATGGTATTGACAGAACAGGGCGCAATGGTGAGTCTTTCTTGTGCACATTAGCCAGACCATAACGTCTAGTAGGTTGTGCTCCAGTTGACCTCAACTTTTGATCATTTTTCTCGATTATCAAGTCCTTTTTTTTCTTTTCCAATAAAGTGCGGTTAATATCCTTTTCAATATTTGTTATGATGTCATCACTTGCATCTATCCGTGAAAAATGAGGACAATCAAGAACTTGGTCGAGTTTTGTTTGATATGTGGACTTTCTCATTTTGCCAAACCCAGTACCATTATCAAGTGGTACTGCTAGGAGGCCATGTTCTTTAAAATTGATGGGCACTTTTGACAGACTTCTATCCACCGGCGTTTCTCTCTGGTTCTTAGCGTACCATTTACTAGATTCTTAAACTTCACAGAGCTTTTCACCATATATTCCATTTTGTCTTTGAATATTCACTGATTTATCAATATCTGCGAGAAAACGAAATTCATTAAATTTGACCTGAACCGGGTGCTTCGGCCTGAAAAAAAGAAGATATTTAACAAAAACAGGTATTCCAAATTGTCAAGTATTGCCAAGGTTGTCGCGTAGCGGTCTATCCTAACGCTTTGACGGTTTTTCTAGCTTATGATTCATTCTTTTTGAGTTGGCGTCCATTATGTGACGAAGTTTATTGAGTAGTGAGTAGATTAATGGAACGAAAAGTTTTTTGTCTACACATTTTCTCAGTTCAGACCTGTTTTTGTCAGCTCTTGTGCGGAGATCTTCTATATCATTTTTCGCTTTTTTCCATTCCTCTTTCAATTATCTACACTGAAAGTTTTTTACGACTCGCTCAGAAAACATTTCGTTTTTTGAAACACGAAATTTCAAGAAATCTGCAGTCAAATCATTATTTATACTTTATTCAAGGAAAAACACACTTGAAATATCGTTCTCTCGTATTGCTAAGTTTTTCAGGTGTCTAAGGTATGTTCTCCAAGCACCGTTTCTTCGCAACAACGTTAGACGTAACCAACACTGAGGCACTATCGGGCAGACATTCAATGTCATGTTTGGGATTCTCACTCGAACTACGGACAACTTCGTCCGTAAGTAACAAGTAAGCCTCCCTAGCAAGACGCTTCTGTCTGTTTTTACATTGCTTCCTACCCAATTTTGATTTAATTCTACCTTTTGTTAGCAGACTTTGAAGGCTGTCTTGGTGCTTTCAGATCACGTCAAGCGTATGCAACTTTAGTTCTTCGTCTTGATGGAGTTTATGGTACTTCTTGACGCAGAATGTGGACCGTTGCTTTCCACTTGAAATGATGGGTTTGGCTACCTGTATGATTAATCTCCCGGTTTTAAGGAGTTCGGGAAAAATGTAGGGAGCATTTTCTCTCTGACAATAAACATTCGCTTGATGTCCAGCCAAGCGTCGTCTTCACTGCTTGTGGTTTTCTATGGAAAGGATTCTCCTTGAAGTGGCTCAAACGATGGCTCTATATCGACATCATTACAAACTTTGATCAAATTCCTGAACGTGTCTTGGCTTTCGTTATGGCGATTGTGAGTGTTTCGGCCTTCTGCACAGTAGAGCGCTTGCCTGATTTTATCTTTCTTCACATGGGCTCATGCTATGTGTTTTCCTTAACTCGCGGCCATATCGTAATTCTTGTGCAGCGAGTGCCACTTATTTTTTTTGCTGATCCATTGATTTTTTCAGAATATCTAGCTTGGTTCTTTCTTCCTTTATGCGGGCAATTATCATATCCTTTTGCAAACGATTTTGAAGGAGCTCAACCTGGATAGGCTAATGCTTTATGAGGGGGATGGAGAGGTCAATCCAGTAGCTATAATAAATCCACACAGGTGCAAGGATAGGGCGTAAATACTTCGAACGGCCGCATCTTAGGGTTCGAGAAGGGTTATGGCTAGTGTAAATTTCGCATTCGGAGCTTTTCATACGGCTAACAGGGCGTCGGTTAAAGAGGGCGTTGTTCGGTTGAGGTAGGCAAGTTTCTGTTGAACGCCTCTGGTTAAGCAGCTGTAAACTTTCTTCAGTGATGTTGTCGCAAATTATAAGAATTTTTTCAGGCATAGAATTAGATTTACGCAAAGACGCAAGGGCAAAAACAGATTACTATGAGGAGTCACCAATCATAGAGCCTAAAATACCTGTCCTTTATGTGATTCAGCATTTTGCTCGCCGCTGCCAGTTTTCTCTTTTTAAGCACTAACTGACGTATAGGATCAATCACCAGATATATGTAAGGCTTGTAATTAAGACAAAAGCAATTGAAAAGATCTCGCAATTACCATACTTTTCCGGCAGCGGAGCCATCGTCTGCATACCTATTCTGTATTATGCTGTTGGTTTGAAATCTAATAAGCGGTAACGTGGCGATGCCTTACATTGCCATAGCAAGACTATCGCCCTAAATTGTCCTCTCTTGAGACAAAAATATGTTTTTCTTGACAACCAGCTTAGATGTTGCTTGGTAAGTGTAATTCAAAGCGTTTGTTTTGTGAAAGAAACTGCTTGCAGATGCTATGCAGTGCGAACTTTTTTTTAGTTTGCTGACAGCATTTTTGGAATCAATCATTATTAGTACGTCGTTATTGTATTCATTACAGCAAGATCTCAGCGTAAGAATGACGAGCTTTGTGTCGCACTTTTGTCCAGAAAAAAGCTGGGTATTGCCTCCTAGACCATTCAGATCTTGTTTGACACACTCTACAACATTCTCTGCAAAACTTTTTTTTTGCTATAGGTCTGACATCAGGATTTTTGTCAAGAAGAATTAGACGGCAGGCATTGTAAGCGCTAAAATGTTATGGTGTAACAATTTGGTGGCAAATTCAAATGCCAAATAACTTTGCAAAATGGGGTGGAGGTTTTGTCAAATGCAGTAAGTAAACAAAATCATTCGTCAGCATCTAGATCTGAGCATACTTAGCTGCCATGGATTTTTTTAATGCACCCTGTTTAACTTTTTTCAAGCTTATATTTTAAAAGACTGAAGCTTGTTAAGGAGGAGCGGGATTTTCATCTGTGAATTTCAATGCGGAATCGGCTCTGCTTGCAGGTGGGTGCTTTTTTCAGAACATCTAGAACAGTGGACGATCCCAATGATTAGATGAGAGATAGAACTGCGCTTTTTTGGGTCTCGCTGCCCATAGCACTGGAGAATTTACCTTGGTGCACGAGGCGGCTTAAGTCGCGCACTTCATTCTGATTGTGCTTTGATGCTTTTTATAGTTGGAGCTGAAGGGCTTTCCCTTCAGAAAATAGTTCATCTACTTGTCCTTGGCTCCACATCTTGAGATTTCTCATAATTTTGCTATTGACAAAACTGCAGTTTCTCTTTTTGGCGCGGGTGAATATAGCATGTGAAAAGAGCATGGCAATATAGAGGGCAAAATCTGTGGTTTCACTAGTTATCTAGAGGGTTGACTGGTTAAGTTGATGTCAGCACTTGCAGAATCAGCGGCTGTTGAGGGGTTGGAAGACTGATATATTATCGGGAGCGCGTCTGGTGGTGCATTGTCGGAATTCGAAACAACCCAAATACTCACAACCAGAGGCCAAACCACAGCAACTCATGTTTATGTAACCACAAGGAACGCGACATATACCATCGCTTCTGAGATTTTGCTGGCACTGGCCCCAACTGAGGCTGAATTTTCACAAAGAAGCAAAACTAAATAAAACTAGAAGTGCAGTTTGAGAAAAACATTACTGACAGGTGTATAGAAATGAGATTTAAATTGCGAGAAAACAAAATATATTAGAATATGGGAGAACAGGTGATTACCAAAAAAGAAAAATGCGCAGAATCTTTACAGAATACTCGAAATATTACTAAAAACAGCAAAAAAATTGAAAAATTTTAAAAGGTTCGAGTCAATATATTTATAAAGTGCAATATCCGGGTTGTTTATCTCATTGTGAATTAGATTGTTATTTTTTGTGTGAATTGTCCGAGATATGATCAAGTTTGAAAGATTAAATTTTTTAAGAAATATTTGCATTAAATATTTGAAATGCTCAACGAAAAAAGATGGGGAAAGCGATGATCATTAAAGCCGGCAATGACTATGAAGTCGTCACAATTTTGTTCAGTGTAGCGGTTCAAAACATTGCACAAGTCTACCAACTTAGCTCCTCTGTATGTTTGAACTGCTCTTCCTGCCTTTCCTTCCGTGATGTACTTGATTCTATGTGCCTATTGCCAAGTTCCTGCATGTCTCTGGTAATTCATAATCTTGAGCTCCTCCTTCAACTCTAAACAAATCAGAAGCAATAGAGTGGAAAGAAAATGTTAATTGAGGTAGGTTATGTTGAAAGAATTATATCACAGAGTAAAAAAAACAAGACCGCATGGTGTGCTGAGGGTGTGAGAAAACATCTGAGTACAAAATGCGAACAGCGAGTTAGAACCAATGTGCCCGAACTAGTGTGCCAGAACCAGTCACCATAGAGCAAACGTCAACGTCAACATATAAAACATGAAACTATTTAATAAGTGAATCACA
This sequence comes from Convolutriloba macropyga, assembly GCF_964194025.1. Classification (NCBI taxonomy): domain Eukaryota; kingdom Metazoa; phylum Xenacoelomorpha; order Acoela; family Convolutidae; genus Convolutriloba; species Convolutriloba macropyga. The sequence continues at coordinate 60,499,945 of NC_134471.1, read as the reverse complement.
ATATTTAGGGTTCGGCGCCTCCAGTACGTTGTGCGCCCCCCAGTTACAGTGCCCGTGTCCTTACATAGTGAATAAATGCGAAATATCATAAGTGAATCGCAATATTTAGGGTTCGGCGCCTCCAGTACGTTATGCGCCCCCCAGTTACAGTGCCCGTGTCCTTACATAGTGAATATATGCGAAATAGTGAATAAATGCGAAAAAAAATTTGTGGTTTTTAGTTCCAGGCAACTTTAGGAACAAACGAAAAAAATAAATTGCAATCTTTTTTGTTGGGAATCATAAACTCACATAAACAGGGCACGTCACATTGCCTCCTTGCTTCCCCATTTTGGAAACTAATGTTTTACGTAATTTCGTGCCAATTTTAAACAAGTTGATTGAAAAAACAGAGAGATCAGCAAACCTTAAATCAGGTAATTAGCGTCATCGAACACCATCGTTATCAAAAAATATACTAACTTCAACATTCTTATAGTTAATTTTTTCATATAATTCAGGGTAGCGTCGATGAATAAGATAATTTGTTATATTTTATTTAGACTCCCTGATACAATCAGGAAAGATATTGAAAAGAACCCCGGTTTCGTGTTAAACTACGTGAATGTTACAAAAATTTTGCCAAAAATCTGATATTTATTTAATGTTTTGTATATTAAACCTGCAAAGTAATCAGCAAGTTTAAAGCCAATTGCGCACTTTATTTTCAGACATAGATTAAAAATTTTTTGGCATCACAGAGACACAGTTAAACAAAAATAATGAAGATGTGTTGCTCTTTACTTTCCAAAAACACTTCATCCAAATTTAGAAGTGAACTTGTCTTGTCTGACAGAAAACAAACGGTTGAAATTGGGTGGAATGCAAAGAATTTTGCGAGCCAAAATTGAAAAACAAATTACTAGTAAACATAACTTACGACCCAAACAAAAAAAATCTCGCAAATTTTATTGATACATTGGAATTAAACCTTGACAAATTTGTAAATCAATGCAACTCTGTATCTTCCTTGGGTGATAATAGTACAGACTATTTTGAACAAAATGGAAAAGAATAATCTTAAAATAGTCAAAATACCATAAGGTATAACTTTAAGCTTCTCTTATTCCCCAACTAGAATCTGCAAAACAACTGAACCTTTCATAGATCATATTATCACCAATACGAAACCACATTAGCAGATTTTGGATTCTGCAAAACGCAGCAAACAGACCACTTGTCCTCAGTTGGTGTTACAAATACAAAATGGGATAACCAAACCAACAAATGTTTTTTGCGTTGCAAAAACACATACCCTTCAGGAAAAAATTTCTTGGAAAACGTAAAGCTTAAAAAGTTTTGCACAATGAAATGTTCGACGGTGATAACAAATCTCTTTACAGAGAAAAAAGATTTTGGTAATTTTCAGAGTGACAGAAATGACAAAAATCAGAATTTGTACAAAAGAAATAGGAAATATCTAGTGGCCGCAACCTCTACAAAACAAGAGAATCAAACCCATGAAGTATTTGCATCTCTCAGTAGTGAAAAACTGCAAGTTGAATTTTATCAAACAAATAAGAAGTTGTAACAAAACTTCTGATCAACGATAAAATTGTAATATATATATTTTTTAACATTTGGAAACAAATTACACGCTCAAAATTCTGTACATAAGGAGAAAAAATTTCTCAAAAAATTTTAACACACTGCAATTTGATTTTTGATTAAAAAATTCTACTCAGGATTATTAGAGTTTTTCAGGAAGACAACTGATTCCAAAGAGATAGATTATGCTGCACTTTTAGACCCTTCAAAATTATTTGATTTAATATAACATCAAACGCTATTTAAAAGCTTTATTCAATTGGTTTCTCACAGCGTTCAACGTTACTCATAGAAAAAGTCCTCTCTGAAAGACTAAAACGTGTGTGTGTGTAAACTAAGAATACTCGAGCAGGGTTGATGTAAAATTAGGAGGTTCCTAGAAGGCACACTGCTTGATCTACTCCTTTTTATGTCAAATCTATGTCAAAGATTTGATACGTAGAATTGATGAAAACTGCACTTGCTGATGAATGTTTTTTATTATATTGAACAAATCAAGTAAAAATGCAAAGCTTCAGTTAGAGCTCTAATCGGCTAAAAGATTTCTTTCAAGTCATAAGATTTAGTTTTAAATGCTATCAAACCTACGTACATTTTTCTTTGAAAACCTAAAGATAAACGTCGCAAATTATCGATAACAATTAAACTGGACAGCCAAACAAAAAAGAAGCCTTATCAGTGCCCTTGTTTGTTCTCATCTCGACTTCAATAGCCTTCAGAGAGTAGACAATTTCAAATCCAATCAAATTTGGTCTCAGATCAAACTACTCTACACATGATGCTTTGCTAAAACCGATAAGTTTTCCGAAAGTTTTCCAGCAAGGCAAAAAATTCGAAGAACATTGTTCTTGCTCAACAACACACACATCTCAAAAAATTTTTTATTCAATATCACAACAAAAACTACTACAAAAAGTTTGTTTAATTGCTTTCTCATTTGGATTTTTTTCCGAAAGATTGCAACATAGACGATCAAACGAAGTATGATAGAGCTGATGAGTGGTAAAAAGAAGCTTCCCACTGGAAACGGTGCTTAAACTACTCCTTTTTAATATCTATGTCAATAATCACATGCATTCAATTGTCAGAAACACTTTTTTAGTCCAGGATGACAATGACTGTTTGTTATTTCTGAGAAACAATTCAAGTTAAACTGCAAAGTAATCTCAAGAGCAAAGATATGACAAAACAAATTTGTGTTTCAAGTCAAATGAGCTAAAGGTATGTGCTACCAAATCCGATTACATTTTTCTGCAGTTTTTCTGCAAACCTAATGATGAACATCACAACTTATCGAAAACAATCGAAATGGACAACCAAAAGATAAAATGATCACTGAAAGCAGTTATCCAGGAATTATACTTGACTATCATTTTGAAAGCCAAGCAAAAATATTTTGTACAACAGATGACAATGGTTATCAAAACAATCGAAAAATAAGAATTGAGCTGACTATAAAATTTTTTAAATCCTCATTTAATTCAACTGTTCAATTCCATCTGGACAACAACAGGCTTTTCCTCATTGGTATTTCGAAAAAACTGTTACATTTTCTGGAAGGGCAGAAGAACTGGGTTCTGAAAACTGTATTTTTCTTCTCATCTTTAAAGATTTTGTTTAAACTGATCCAATGAAGAAAATGTTTGGTCATTGACCAACGCATTTAGACAAAAAATTTACTCTGTTTTTTTGCCTACATCAAAGACAACAAGAAAACACTCGAGCAACTAATTGGTCTCCCCAGTGCTAATCATCGAATAAATGATAGAACTAACCATATCATTTTTCAGGACCACTGATCATCGGCATTCCTAGGAAACTCATTTTTCAGCAAAATACCACTACCAGAAGAAGTAGGTTTATTAAAACAGACTAAGAGTCATTGAAAAATGTAACAAAAATCTTTTATAATCGAAATACTGCTCTATGTACATTTGTCTTTTAAAACATAATGATGAAGTTCGCAGTTTGTTGGAAGCAAGTGAACTGGACAGCCAACCAAAAAAGAAGGCTTATTAGTGCCATTGTTTGTTCTCATCTCGACTTCAGTAGCCCCAGAGAATAGGCAATATCACATCCATTGGAATTGGGTCTTAGATCAAACTATTCTACACATAATGTTTTGCGAAAACCGGTAAAATGTTCCAGCAAATCAAAAAACTCAAATGAAATTTTTTATGCTTAAAAACACATACATCTCAAAAACTTTTCATTCGATATCACAACAAAAACTACTACAAAAAATTCGTTTAAATAATTTCTCAATAGGTTTTCGTTCTGAAAGATTGCAACGTGTGCGTTCAAACGAAGTATACTAGAGCTGATGAGTAGTAAGAAGAGGTGTCCCAATGGAGACAGTGCTTAGACCACTCCTTTGTAATATCTATGTCAATAATCACATGCATATAATTGTTAGGAACTTTTTTTTTAGTCCAGGATGACAATGAATGTTTGTTGTTTCTGAGAAACAATTCAAGTGAAACTGCAAAGTAATTTCAAGAGCAAAGATATGACAAAACACATTTGTTTTTCAAGTCAAAGGAGCTAATGGTATGTGCTACCAAATCCGATTACATTTTTTTCTGCAAACTTAATGAGGAACGTCACAACTTATCGAAAACAATTGAAATGGATAACCAAAAGATAAAATGATCACTAACAAAACAATTACATCGGAATTACCCTTGACTTTGAATTTGAAAGCCAAGCAAAAAACTTTAAAAAAGATGACTTTAGGTATCAAAACAATCAAAAAAATAGAACTGAGTTCACTATAAAATCTCTTAAACCTTTATTAGATTGCATTGTTCATTTTCATCCTGATTTCACAAGCCTTTTCTTCATTGGTTTATAGAAAAATTTGTTTCAATTTCTGGAAGGGCAGATGAGCTGGGGTCTGAAAACTGTATTTTTGTGCGCATCTTTAAAGTTTTAGTCTGAACTGCTCTCATCAAAAAAGTTTGGTCGTGGACCAACGCATCTAGCATCAATTTTTACTCAATATTTTTGCCTACATCAAAGATGACAAGAAAAAATTTGAGCAACTAATTGATTTCCACAGTGCTAACTATCGCATAAATGATAGAACTAACCATATCATATTTCAGGACTACAGATCGTCGCCATTTCAAAGAAACTATGTTTTCAGCAAATGACCACTGCCGAGTGAAACAAGTTTTTCAAAACTGACGAAAAAGTTAATAAAAAATGTAACATAAACCTTTTACAACAGAATCGAAACCGTGTTCTCCTACTTTTCATGATTGAAATTGCAGGAATTTTAGCGTTTAATTGTGTATCATCATTAATATCAACGATTAATTTTTTTGTTTTCGTTTTAAAAAAATGTTTGAAAATTGTTTAAAACAGTCAAAAACAGCAATCAAAGAAAAAAAGAAGAGCAGAATTAGCAAGATAATTAGAAAGACAAAACGAAAAAATCAAGAAAACACAGAACACAGACTTGACGTCAGTCAAAACAAAGATTTAAAAACAAAGTCAATACAAAAAAGAATCATATCAATTATGCGCAAAGTCCTTGAAAAAAGATTCATTTGAGATGCAACCAGCTAATAGAACTAGCATTAATGTTTTAATACTAGCCAATAACATTCTAGAGTTAACTGAAAGAAAAGTAGCAGTCCTTTTGCAAGAAAAAAATTGGAAGACTAAGACTGTTGTATGACTTGCGAAGCACCTGTGTAAAAGAAATTATTCGAATGAAAATTTACCAACCTCTAATGTGAGTGATCTAGAGCAAAAAAACTCCTGACAAAAGTTTACAGTTCGCAGGCACGCCATTGCGTGCAGTTGGAACACAATGTACCAGTGCAATAACTAGCTCTTAACTTTACTTCGAGAACTTATGGATAACAAAAAAGTGTTTTTTTTCTTAAGTCAATGATCGAATCCGTGCTTAGCTTCGAATAATTAAACAATTTATAAATGATATAGGTTATGCAGTATTAAACTTTGCACAGTTGGTATCAACTATAAGATATTTTTTTCCTTTACGATAGTCTTGATCAAATATGTCAACCGACAGGTGTGAAAGATTGACAAAAACTATTAGTATTGTAGGCAATAGCATTTGGTCAGAGAGAATATCACCCGCGAAAACAAAAAGAAGTGGGTTAAAACAAAATTAAAATGCCAAGCTGATCAAAGAACTTAAAGAGACTACCAATCAGCTGGACGCAGTTTTTTTGATACAACATACCTAAATCAGACTGAAACTTGAACCTTACTAAACTTTAGTGAAAATCGAATAACAATCAAAAAATGAAAAAGATTTGCTAATTTTGTTGCTAACGCGTTACCAGTCTCAATTTCACTAAGAGTAGACCTAAACACTGACAAATGTAGAAAAAATAAACAAAAGTTGCCTAACAATAAACGTTTTAGTCCAACTGTTAGAGACTCCAAAAGAAAGCAAAGCCCCTAAAATTGTCACACAAATATAAAAAAAACAGCAATTTCTAAAACTTGAAACATACCCGGTTCCCACTAACTCGTCACCATTGCAGATTAAAACCTACTAACAATTATAAAACAGAAAGAAAAGGAGAAACTAGACCCGATTGGCAAATATCAAGACATAATCAAACTCCTAATTAAAATTCCTTGGGATGAGAAAAAAAAGAATAATAGGAGAAATGGGTGATTTTAGTAATGGTTCTACAAAACACAAGCTTGACGTAGGTCACAACACCGATTTAAAAACAAAGTTAGCACAAAAAAGAATCATATCAATTATGCGCAAAGTCCTTGAAAAAAGATTCTTTTGAGATGCAATCAGCTAATAGAACTAGCATTAATGTTTTAATACTAGCCAATAACAATCTAGGGTTAACTGAAATAAAAGTAGCCGTCCTTTTGCAAGAAAGAAAAGGTAAGACTTAGACTGTTATATGACTTGCGAAGCACCTGTGTAAAAGAAATTATTCGAATGAAAATTTACCAACCTCTAATGTGAGTGATCTAGAGCAAAAAAACTACTGACAAAGTTTGACAGTTCGCAGGCACACCATTGCGTGCAATTGGAACACAATGTACCAGTGCATCAACTAGCCCTTAACTTTACTTCGAGAACTTATGGATAACAAAAAATGTTTTTTTCCTAAGTCAATGATCGAATCCGTGCTTAGCTTCGAATAATTAAACAATTTATAAATGATATAGGTTATGCAGTATTAAACTTTGCACAGTTGATATCAACTTTAAGATATTTTTTTCCATTACGATAGTCTTGGTCAAATATGTCAACTGACATGTGTGAAAGATTGACAAAAACTATTGGTATTGTAGGCAATAGCATTTGGACAGAGAGAATATCACTCGCGAAAACGAAAAGAATTAGGTTAAAACAATATTAAAATGCCAAGCTGAACAAAGAATTTAAAGAGACTACCAATCAGCTGGACGCAATATTTTTGATACAACATACCTAAATCAGACTGAAACGTGAACCTTACTAAACACTATTGAAAATGAAATGGCAATCAAAAAATGAAAAAAAGAAATGCCAATTTTTATTGCTAACGCGTTGCCAGTCTCAATTTCAATATGAGTAGACCTGAACATTGACAAAATTTAGAAGAAATAAAGAAAAGTTTCTTTGCAATAAACAATTTAGTCCAACTGTTAGAAATTCCAAAAGAAAGCAAAGCCCCTAAAATTGGCTGACAAATATAAAAAACAGCGATTTCTAAAACCTGAAACATACCCGGATCGCACTAATTTGTCACCGTTGCAGAGAAAAGCCTACTAACAATTAGTAAAACTAAAAGAAAATGAGAAACTAGATCCGAAGGGAAAACATCAAGAAATAATCAAGTTCCTAATTAAATCAATTGGCGTAGATAAGTTTCATAGTTTAGCCTCAGGTAATATCTATATCTATGGCTATGACTATATCCATAGCCGAGATTTCAACTATATATAGCTAAGACTATGGCTATAGCTATCAGGGAACCCAAGAAGCGGCTGGTCGGTGACCTACCTGCTTATCAGATAACTAAAACTAAAACTGTATCTATAGCTATGATTATAACTATAGCTATAGCTATGACTAAGTGTAAAGTAAAACTAAAATCATCACCATTAAAATGAATTGATCTATCTTGCTCATCTTTAATATGAAACTCTATATATTCTGTTTGTTCTTTTGGGACATTTTGATTTAGTACATCAGTGGTTATAATGGTTATCATGTAACCCGTTGGTTCTATTAGATGAAAAATAAATAGTATGTCTGTATCATTAAAACTTTCTTTAACAACAGATATCACATTACATTGAACGTAATAATAGTAAGACCCATAATATATCGATAAGTTTTTGAGATCTATACTTACGTGCTCTATATACATTATTTTCGAAATCCTTGTAATGCTGCTATTGATTTTTCTACATCAAAACTAAATACACCCCATTTTATTTCCATTTTACATTTCACTGTATTTTTATGTTCTTCGGCTGTAAAATTAACTTCAGTTCTTTTCTTTTATCAATTCTGCTATATCAGCCAATTTTTATCCTCCAGGTATAATAGTTGATATAATTCCAGTATTAATTTTAATTTTGTTTGACTTCGAAGGTGAAGGAACGCCGTTTTTGGTCTTCGACCATGCTTCGCCTTCTAAGTCGACACTAGCATATAAAAATTATTGTTCCTTTTACTTACATTAAACTCTGATTTATAAACTGATGATCAAATGGACCCCAATTCTGTTGAATTAAAGAGAAACTCGCTAAAATTAAATCTTTCTGTTGACTTTACCATTCTGTTAAAGTTAAGTGTATTTCTTTCTTTAGTCGTAGTTAAAGCTTTTTGTATCCTTATATATCCTTTCTGTATTCTTGTTCATACAAAATCAAGTTGTCATTCGTTTTTTCTGTTGAAATCATACCTTAGCTATAATAAAAGCTATAGTATTAGCCAGAGTATTAGCTAGAGTATAGTATAGGCTAGAATATATAGTATCGGCTTTATGTTAATACTAAAGAGAAATATTAATGACAGAGCAATAATTAGAGTTAAGGCAGGAGCTGGTGAACTACCTAATGATTGTAGAATAGAAAATAGAGATATAACTTGGTGGGTGCCTTGTATTGATCCTAGTAATGATGATAAAATATTAGTACAGAAAAGATCAAACAAAACGGAATGACGTAAGATTTAGTTTCTTTTTAAAAAACTTCCACAAGTATACACCAAATGCTACTTACTTCTTGTTTGATTTAGGTGTAAAAAATGGTTTTGAATTACATCAATATATTAATGTAATTTTCGAATATAATATTGCCAATGACAAAACTAATGGTGGTAGCATATTCAATGAAATGAATGTAACTGAATGTTTTTGTAAGACTGGTAGTGTAACCTATCCTGAAGATGGAATGAGTTTTAATAATGATACTGATAACTATAATGTAGCCTATAAGGAGAATATAATTTTTTAAAAAAATTGTAATGGATTATTAGATAGTATTAAACCATATAAAAAACATAGAACGTTTAAAAGTAGTTATGGAATAAAAATAAATAATCAAAAATTAATATGAAAGAGATCATAGGGGAGCGCATGCATTGCAGCGTTCTGTTGTTGATATTGTATGTCATTCATTATTGCTATCTAGAAAGATTATTAATTGTTAATAGTGATGGTAGTGAGACTTTTGATATCGTGTCGTAGACAACGCGGCTTCGCCGATAGTCCCGTAGAGACCAATCAGTGAAACTGCTTTCCGGACATCCGGAATGTTATAGTCTCGTAGTTGTTGTGATAGTTTTAGTTATGGTTATAGTTATGGCTGTAGTTATCTTCGAATTAGGTTTCCTGATAGCTAATACTTTAACTATTGTTATATATATTTATAGCTAAAGCAAATACTCTGGCTATCTGTGAGGCATTTTCATTGATAATTGTGGTAAAATTAATACTTTAGTTTATCAAATCCTTCGGCTTAAATGATATCCTCTTCTTTCATTTTCTTCAGATAGAATTTTACCTTCAACTCAAGACTTAGACTTAGAATTGTTTTAGAATGGAGAGCCAAAGGCGAAGTTTTTTGAGGTTTAGATTTCAGATCGAAATGGTCACAATTTTTACATTCAATTATTTTTATATTTATAAAAATGAGTAATTAAAAAAATACATTTTTTGTTTGTGGTAGACATTATTGTGGTGCTATTAAAATCCATGGTTTTATTTCAGCTAGATCAACTACGATGTTAAAAGGCTCTTGAACTAAATGTAAAGAAAATAAATCTACGGCATTATATGATTCAAGAATAAAAGCTGAAGGGTTAAAAGACTTCTATAAGAGAGTAGGTAAAGGTTAAGTTAATTTTGGAAAGAAAGTTCCCCATAACCTAGAGCTTCAGAAATAGCAAGTAAAATATAGTGCAGCTGCAATTAAGAACTTTAGAGCGGCTTTACCGCTATACACGAGTTAATTAAAATTGCAAGAAATGGAGAAGGTATAAAATTAGTGCAGAAGGGTAGAGGTTTATAATTAGGTACAAACAAGGGTTATTGCTGAACCATACCCATCACCATGACTATTACTATAACTAGAGCTATGACTAAGGCTCTGACTATAGCTATGACTGTAATTATGACTAAAATTATACCTGTAGCTATGACCATAACTGTAACTATGAGTACAACTATAGCTTTGACTAAGACTATAGCTATGACTGCAAACAAAGCTAAACCATAACTATAGATGTGGTTGTAACTAAAAATATGACTATAACTATAGCTAAGACTATAACTATAGCTTAACTATAAATTTAACTACAATTAGAACTATAACAATAACTATAACTATAACTATAGCTATGACTACGGTTACAACTATGACTATAATAAAACTAATATTAAAAAAACTAAATAATTTATTATAATTACTACTTACCTTTACCTTTTTTTAACTTAGATTTTTAATTTTTTTTCTTTTTCTTTCTTATAATCTTCATATACTTCAATCTAATTCAATATATTCATCATTATCTATCTCATTATATTTTTTCATCGTCATCTATGTCATTATGCTATCTCACTGAATTGAAGTACAGCTTTTTAATTTTGTCACTAAACTGTTTAGTTGGAATATACATCTGTGAATACTAAATGTCTTGTTTTCTTATTTTAGGATTAATTGTTTTTGACGATGAACCACATATAGTAGCAGTAGCAAAAGCTGCTGGTATATAATGAGGTATACCTCTACCAGTTAATGCAACTGATGTTTTCGTTCCTGTTGTTGCTATAGATGATAAGACTATTCCGTTATCTCAGCTGTATTAGTATTAGTTTTATTTTTTCAACTTTTTATTATAGTTTCAAATTTTAGTTGCATCGTAATTTTTTATATCTTTCACAGTATTAGTGTTATTATAAAATTTACTATCAGCTCATTTATGTATTGTTTTGACCCGTTGGGGGTACCACTAAGATAAAGTAAAGTGCACTGGGTTGTGTTTTTCCATTTTCATAACCAAAACGTATAGCTTTCACTATAGCTATGAATAGAGCTATTCCTATGATAATAACTATGATTATAGCTTTGATAATAGCTATAACTACACTATGATTATAGTTATGATAATATCTATAACTATAACTATGATATTAGCTATAACTATGATATTAGCTATAACTATAACTATGATAATATCGATAACTGTAACTATGATATTAGCTATGATTTTAGTTAAGATTACAGCTATTATAATAGGTCTGATTATAGCTATGTTTTTTAGCTACAGCTATAATTATATCTATTGCTAAAACTGTAAGTATAACTATAACCATTGCTATAGCTATAAGTATATTTATATCTAAAAATATAAACATAGCTATAGCTTAAACTTTTACTATGCTCTGATTTAACAATAAAGTAGCTCTCAACCTCTTTCATTATATCTTCATAATCAAAATTATAATGCATCTCTTGTCTTGCTTGTTCTTTATCGTCTACTAGTTTACTTTCTAATACTATTGCTCTTATGTATTGTATTATTGTTTTTCTAGTTTGACAGGCAATTTCAGCAGTTTTTGCTCGAATTAGCCTACTACCCTCTTTTAGCTCTTGCAAACTAAGAGTAAACATATCATCCCACTATATATAAGCAGGATTCTGAAAAAACTTAATTGTATTAAAATCTAGTTTTAATTGATTATATTTAGAGATAGTGTCGTTAGCAACTTTATTACAAAATTTATCTGTATTTGTAACTTCCTTTGCTGATTTAATAAACTAATTATTTAGTTCATCATTGACTTGTGTTTTGTTTAGTTGTAGCATTGTAGTCGTGATTCAAATTTTAATAGAAGAGGACAGTAAGTAGTTATCACAAAGCTCTATATAACCAACATCTTTTCCATCTATGGGAGGATGTACAATCGTAATTTTATAGGTATCTTTCAGGTCAATGTTATCATTATCTTCTAAGAATAATTTGTGAGACGTACTTGTTGATGGACTGTTTGGTGATTAATGTTTTTCTTGGTTGAATACATTTCTTAACATTTGTTTACAGAAATAATCATCTTTAATGATTCAAAAACCTTGTCATTGAATTAAAATTCAAATTCAGATTTTATTAATTTCCGTTTGTAGTTTTTTATTTCCTATTACTTTACCATTGATATTTCCAATTCTCTATGTTGGCGGTTGTTTTTAGTACATGGTATATTTTAAATGATTCTCTGTTTCAATTAGATGTATGTTCTTTAGAGAAAAAGTTGCGCTTGTCGGCATTCCTAACATAATCACCGACTTTAAACTTAAGTGTAATTTCAGTAGAGGTAATCTGCGAACGAATTCCGTCCGTGGTAGACCCAGAAGTTTCCTTGATGGTGTATCTTACTTTATCAAGATGATAAGAAGCATGAACAAGTGACTTATCTAATGTCATATAAATGTTATTATTATATGTTAAAAGAGCTTCATTTGACAGGTTTACACAATTACCATCACCTTTTATAAACATTGGTTTGTTAATTATGTGTTTTATTGTTCCATTGAGTCTTTCTATAAATACCGACTTTCAATCACCATAGGTAGAGTACAGTTCTGTTTCATATACGATAAGTAACAATTTAAATGTTTCATTGTAAAAACCACCATTTCTATCCAGCCAATAATTTTCTGGTTTTCCACTCTCTGGGAGAATTGTTCTAAAAACATTTTTTTTAGATACACGAAACTTTTTCTCTAAAGGTGTAGTCCAGGCATATTTAGTGAATGTATCTATAAATTCTGTTTACTTGAAAACGATTCATCGGTCAAATCGGTAGAGCAAGTTTCTTCTTAATAAAATGGAATATTTCTTTTTTTTATATTGTGTTATAATTTGACTGAACACTTCTTTAGCTAATAGTTTTTGATTAGCATTAGTTACGATTTCAGCCATGGTTGAAGGTTTGTCTAATTGCTCTGCAGAAACTTCATTCATCAACGTAAGTGTAGGTAATCTCATTTAACATATTAAAAATGAAATGATCTAGTTGCACTTGAGTAATAAGATTTATAAACAGCAGTTGTTTAGATATACTTAACATTTCATCGTATAAAACATCATGTCCAGCTTTTGTTTCTAGTATAAATAGCTTTGGTCTTTCTAATGGGTTGTTTGGGTTTGTTTCTACTAATCCACGACCTTCAATTTTTTCTTCAGTCTCGTAGGCATTTTCTTCGCTAGTAGAATCTTTTCTTGGAGATGCGATACCAATTAGAAAAATTGCAATAACTGTTGGTTGCTCTTTAACTTCTAGGGTTCACTTTTCGTTTGTAACCGATAACTCTTAGAAAGCATTCTATTTTATAGTCATCACGTTTTGTATCTATTTTGTATACATCTTTATTAGTAACAAACATAGAGAAACTTTTTGAGAAATTATAATATTTATCTCTTACTTTTATACTAATTTAGGTTATAGATACAACTTACCTTTTATTTGAAAGTTGTTTGCATTTGCATCAATTGGCACTAATTATGATTGTTGGTTTTTTTAGTTCTTCATATCTGCTAGGATTTTAATCTTATCCTTGCTTCAAGTGAATGTTTGCGTTGGAGATTATACCTTGCGGAAACTTCAACAATTAGAAAATCCTTTCAATGCCTTTTAACGCTTTTAATGTTTGGTTGGCTCTGGATAAATTTTGTTCACTATAAACTAGTTATTCTTCACTATTAGCGTTAGTAGTTTTAGTTAGAGGATCAAATAACTTTTATATTTTATCATAATATTCTTGTTTTTGTAGTTTTTCCTCTAAACTGTTTTTGTTTTTTTTTTTCTGAAATTTATAGTTCTATTAATGTTTCTAGTTATCCCATATTTGTGTTTAAAATAATTACAACAAATCATTTTATAGAGTAAAAGCTGCAAGAATTAGCTCAGGAGGCTCATTAACAGTTAACTCAATAATTTTTATTAAATAGTAGATTTCTATCTCCAAATTCATCTAAATCTAGTTTTCTTAAAAAATTTTTTTTTAATATATTTTAAGAGATGTGGAATTAATTTTGTTTATGAATTTTTTTAAGTTTATAAAAATTATTATCATGAAGATAACTTTTAATTTTATTTACAAAAAATCTTTTATCGGCAAAAGAGTTTAAACTAGTCTCACTTATTTTTGTTGTTGTCATTTTATCTCCTATTGTTCGTATTCTGCATTCATCTACAGTTGTTTCCGCGTTATACAAAAATGCATTATAAATCCCTTGAGGTTTAGCGGTATTAATATTCTTTATTCCTTCCCTTTAGCATTATAATTTTAAAGCTATATGTCTTAGGCAAGAGAGTGAAAAATTTTTTTACGGGTTTTCTTCCATATTCATGCTTGATCTTACTTGGGACTCTATTAATAATTTTGACATGTATATCTAAATTGCTTAAGGCCATATGGGAGTCATAAATTTTACATTCAGGGAAACTCGGTACAAAACTATCTGTATCCATATAATGTAGTTATGAATCTTAAAGCAATAGTTTTAAAATTTCATAGATTACACAAAACATGTGTAATTTACTTAACTCTAAAAGCGTGACACCAACATATATTGGTGAATCATTTTCTATTTTTTTCTAAATTCAAGTTGGGTCTGATCGTTATATCCAGTTTTATTCTTAAAAGTCGGTTTAATTACGTTTTTCATTACTTTTTCATCATGTAAAAACTTCGTTTGAATGAAGCGTAGAGGATTCATAATCTTGCATACAATGAATTGTTCATAAATTTCCTGACATTGTTTTCTGCTTCAGTTTTAGCTGCTGCTCTTTTTCTGTATAGTTTTGAGAATAGTCTCTACATATAGAATCTGGGTCAAATTTGGTTTGTCTATGTTTTTTTACTTTTACGCCCATGTTAATATAATACACTAAAATTCTATAATGAACCATGTTCAAATTTAGTATCTTGGTCTAAAATTAATTTGTCTATTGTCGCTCTATTCTTCTCCCTCTCTCTATAGGGAGAAGAATTCATTATCATTTTTTTTCCTTTAAGGGGGCATCAGTGCTAGATGCTCTCTTCTATCTTTACTTTTAAGAATTTAATTAATATCACAAACTATATAATAGCCATGATCACTAATATCAAGAGTATTTGATATATCACCTGGAGATGCAGCAGGGTAATCAATGTCCCTATAAGGTAATTTTTGCAACATTGCCCAGCCATATAGATTAATTTCATCTATGTAAAAGATAGATTTTTGATCATTTTTTGTACCATTAATAATGTTATTGCTTTTACTATTAATACTATTGCAGTTGCTATTACTATTGCTATTACTGTTGCTATTATAATGCTCTCTTTATTGTTCTTACTATTGGTTCTACTAATACTATTGTTATTAATATTACCACTAACAAATCTATCACCCATAAAACCACATATGCCAACTCTCTTTGTTTCAATATTATCATCTAGCCTTTGTTTATTTTGTTTTGTATCTAATCTTAGCCAACAATCATAACTGTAGCTGGGGAGATTTACATAGTTTTGGGGATTGGGATCGAATTATTTCATGCACAGTTTATCATATTCTTTAATACATTAATCTTAATTGTTTACCTACTTTTCTAAATACTCTATAGTCAAAACTTTACCGGTTTTGTAACCATATTCCTTATTAAACATCATTATAACTTCATTGTAAGTGGCTAGGCCACTATTTAAAGCAAAGCCACCATACGAATCTAGACCAAAGTATTCATATGGTTATAGAGTTTTAGCGGTACATCCGTTTATCTTTTGTCATTTGATCTAGAGGCATAGCTAAGAAATTATAACTGTCTAAGAATTTAAAACGACCAATACTGAACATCTTAGACTTACCAGCAGCTAATGTTTATCATTTGCTTTTCTTTTATCATTATTCTGTTTTAAGGGTTCACTCTATGATAGATTGAAATCATAGCCAGAGCATTTATTAGAGATAACAGGAATGAACACCTGTTGTTTATAATTTAGGTTACATGCGGGTCCTCTGTTTTTATCAGTTTCATGAAAGTGATCTCTTATTTTTTTTATTCAATCGTTTTTTCCTATAGGACAAGTGTTATTAGTCTCAAGACATAATTTATCTTCTTCATTAAATAGCATTTGTTTGTTATATTTGAAAACTTGTTCAGTTTCCATAGTCAGTAGATCAGTAGCAAACCCTTATGGAAACAAACAGTTATATTTGTAATCACGGATATTTAATTTTGCTCTAGAGTTTTATCATCTAGATAATAGATGCTTTAGTTTGTTTATTTTATTTGAAAACTTCATAATCTAAGAAATTCGAAATCACAATCATAACCTTCATACATTTCTTTTTCGTTATCTAGCAAAAAAATAAAGTCTCCATTTTCACATATAGCGCCATTAATATCATAGTCTGTTGAAAAATATTCTCATGATAATAACTTCTTTTCTTTTGGTTCTCTTCTTCTACTTGCACTCTTCTGTAATATTTAATTTAAAGCTCCTAAAGGGTCTGAATCTGTAACAGTTTTTGTTTTCTTCCAATAAGTTATTATTGGCTTCATCTGTATCAGTAAGGTAATCTTCATTCTCATCAGTAAAACAAAATTCTCTGATAATTTGATTAAAATTTTTATCATAGTTAACAGCATTCTCTACATTCTATCTATTTTGACCAAATGAGTGAGTATTTAGGGCAATTTTTTTCTAATTACTTCAAGGCTTTCTTTACATTAATACTTACGTCTAGTATAGATGTTGTCTTCAGTATTAGTTTTAGTCTTGGCTTTAGTATTAGTATTATGTATAGCTTTATCTTTAGTTATATTCCTTAGCTATGGTTCATCACTTAAATTGTGTTTGATGAATCATTTCCTTGTTTCAAAGATTGAATTGCAGATATTGCAGGTTTTAGCACCCGTGACATTATTGTTGGTTGAATGAGACATCTTGCAATTTAGTAGGGATAATTTTTCGCAATAGATCTGAAATGAAGTGTGATAGGTGTAAAAAACAAAACATGGAAAAAATGTTATGATGATTAAGAAGGAAAGGAATGTTATATATGTAATGATGTTGTAAAAGCCAAAGAATATATTGAACGTTTGTCAAAACATTATGACAATCCAGATTTATATTTAACTTGTAGTGTGCTCAAAGTTTGTATACATATTTTTTCTTTTCATTTAGAACAGCAAAATGTAAATTGTGTATCTTTCTCCACAGATATAGATTTGGTCACTAGAAACCAGTTCAGACAACTTGTGTATAGGTATAATATTAAGATATTATATAAAGAACATAACGTTACTAGAGTTAACCTGGTCTTTTTTCAATAGATTTTTTACAAGTTTGTTTACCTGCTTTTTACACGGTCTCACCAGTTACACTAGTATCTGGAAACGTCCATTGGAGACAGTAAGATAGAACTCGAACTATCCGTCTGATAACGGTTGATTACCAGCTTAACTCTGTACCAGTGGATTGGTGTTGCTGTTGTTGTTGTTGTTGGGGTTTCGCAGCGGGTTTGCTGCAGGGCTGATTTATTCCCAGTCGTCAGTTGTTAAAATAGAGTCCATTTTATTCTCTATACATGGCAGTCGCAAATGGTTTGCCAAGTGACGTTCTTATTGCAAAATTGTTTATTGATAAACTCCCACATTAGGTTTATCAGTCTATTCTTGAGTCCATAAGATCTACTAAATTCAACATATTTCTCTAATCGGTTTGCGAGTCTGCAGTTTGGGAAGGTGAATTCGTTTTTTAGCTTTTTCCGTTCTTGTTTTTTGTAGCCGAAAGACTTCCTTTGTGCGGCCATTGGCGCTGGTGAGGTCAGGTAGATCGATGCAGTGCGAGCTTTCATGCATGACTTTTGCAAGTAGAAGTAGGTTGTTCACTTGGAGAAACATAGGCAAGGGGAGAATGTTGAGCAGCCGAATTTGACTGATGTAATTCACTCTTTTGTTTCCCGTGTTCCATTTCACTGCTTTCTTCTGAAAGCGTTCGAGGTTTTGTAGCTGGCTTCGTGATGGGTTTATGCAGGTAAAGCCTTGACAGCAAAACGGGTAGGATTAGTGATTTGTTAAGACCAAGTTTGATGAGTGGTTTAACTTGTACTGCGACGTTTCGTCTGAGGAGGTAGAGTACTTTGTTAGCTTTCCTGAGTCGCTCTTCTATATTTTTACTCCAGCTCAGATCATCTTTGATGTGTAAAATTGTACTAGATGAGACAAGAAATGATGGTTTTAAAATATATTTGAAGGGAAATAGAGTAAAGTGTAATATTGCAGTGGTTGATTTATCCAATACTATAGTAGTGGATATAACAGGCGTAACGTTTAGACACGCGGTTTGGACCTTTGCTAGCGTGTGCGCCAGCATCGTGGGAATGGTCCGAAACCCTTGGCCGGTCGGTACCCTTGTTTTTTTAATCAATTACTATATTGCAATTAAGTTTGGTACCCGCACATGTGAAAACATATCAACGTGATCGAAAATATCCAAAGGAGAGCCACAAAATTAGTCAGCCAATTGAGAGAATTGGATTTTGAATTGAGATTAAAGGTACTGAATATTCCAGCCCTTTTTACGATAGCAGTACAAGTGACGGATTGTTTGAGTCTAACGCCAGAATCTCCAGAGGAAACCAGAAGGTGATGTCGAAAAAAGCAAGAGTCGAAAGCAGACGGAACTGCTTCACTGTTCGAGCGTCTAAAGACGAACAATCTGCCAGAAGAGGTTACGTCCAGCCCCAGTCTAAACATCTTCGAAAGAAGACTAGACAGGCACTGGCCTCCACACAATCATTTGAGATGTGGATTGGCACGATGGAGCTGGTCCCAGAGGCAACGCCTGTCGACCAGAGAACCTGACCTTTAATACGTAGTGCTGGGAGGGCCCGGAGCAGGCAATGTTTACCCAGTGCTTGAGAGGGGTATTTCTTAATTTAATGGTTTTTTCATAATTTACTTTAAGTATCTTTGGTTTGTCCCTATGATCTGATGTTAAATTAATTCTTATTCATAAAGATATGTAATGAATATGAGTTGCTTTGTTTAAGTTATAAAATGTCACAACCGTCGTCTGGGTACGGTCCACCGCCTTCAAAGATGCCGCGGACGCAGTCTGCTCATGCAATAACCTCCTCATCAGCAGCTCAGAGAACACGCTTATTCGATCAGGCGCCGCAAGGTTGTACTTTTCCTCGTGCTGTACTCAAAATGCTTTGCCCATGATTAATAAAAGGTCCATTATAGTGCCCCAGTTTTGTTGTCATAACTTAAAGCGGCCACCCAATCATGGTAATTATAACATGGTAATTACAACATATTGAGGCCATAATACGGTGGGGGCGTTATATTGGTGAGGACCCCAATAAAATTTTATGCATCATTTTTGGTATTAAGAAAACTTCAGTTATATATCCACTCCATCTCACAATTGGGTGAAGATTGACGGGTCTGTAGTCTTTGCAGTTCTACTTCAACAAAGAAGAGCTTTTTTACTTCCCAAAGGTATATACAGGATAGTATTTTGAAACATTGATAAAATAAAAACTGAAAGGAAAGTGGACAGATATAATTAAAACAAGGACAATTTATGAAATTAAGTTAACATCATGCCGCCTATCAGTTTTACCTGAATGCTTTTGATTGCAGATTCACGCAATTATTGTGTTTAGGACATTCTGGTCATCATCAACAGCAGCAACAGGCCAGGCCTGTTGCAAATTTTCCGGCACCACCCAAACCGCCTTCTCCCATTAAATTCTCAGAGGATCAAAGTCGTCAGTTTTATAAGAAAATCGAGTACTTCAAATACCCCTATTGCTTCGATGTCTCGAAGGTTAGATGGATTTATCATTAGAAATCTGTGTAAACGAGGGATATAAAAAATTAATCGAAATTGCATTAATTGGAAAATAATTAAATGGAATAACTAATACGTAATAATTACGTAATATTTCCTATTTTTCACTAGCCATTTTATTTTTTTATGATGTAAACGTTTAAGAGACACCCTTTATTTCAGAGCCTTGATATTATAATTAATTGCTCTCTGTCACATCCCTATTTTGTGCCTCATTGTTTCGAGATATTTATGTTAATTAATAGTCATATTTTAGTGCTGAAATTAATAAGTTTCAAGGCCGTATTTGGTCATTTTTTCCATCCAGGACTGTAAACCCTGATCCGTTTATATTTATTGAAAACAGCCGAAGAATGGCAGATTTCTAATAAATAAATTACGTGCCCAAAAGAGCCTTAAAGTTTACCTTTTTCACTTCGGTAGAGATTATTTTTTTTTAATTGGGAACCCTAATCCTGTAAAACCTAATCCGTTTATATTTATTGAAAACAACCGAAGAGTTGCAGATTTCTGTTAAATAAATTACGTACCCAAGAGACATAAAATTTGCCTTCTTAAGTTCGGTAGATATGTTTTTTTTTTCAAAACAACTGAAGAATTGCAGATTTCTAATAAATAAATTACGTACCTAAAAGAGACTTAAAGTTTACCTTTTTCAGTTCGGTAGAGATTATTTTTCTAAAATTGGGAACCCTAATCCTGTAAAACCTAATCCGTTTATATTTATTGGAAACAACTGAAGAGTTGCAGATTTCTAATAAATAAATTACGTACCCAAGAGACATAAAATTTGCCTTCTTAAGTTCGGTAGAGATGATTATTTTTATAATTGAGAACTATAATCCTGTAAATCCTAAGTTGTTTATATTTATTGAAAGGAACCGAAGAATTGCAGATTTCTAATAAATAAATTACGTACAATTGGCATTAAAATTTACCTTTTTAAGCATTAAAATTTACCTTAAAATAAATTACAAGGGCATTAAAATTTACCTTTTTAAGTTCGGTAGATATGATTTTTTAAAAAAATTGGGAACCCATATCCTGTAAATCCGAATCCGCTTATGTTTTTTCAAAACAACTGAAGAATTGCAGATTTCTAATAAATAAATTACGTACCCAAGAGCATTAAAATTTACCTTTTTAAGTTCGGTAGAGATGATTTTTTTAAATTGGGAACCCTAGTTCTGTAAATCCTAATGTGTTTATGTTTATTCAAAACAACTGAAGAATGGCAGATTTCTGATAAATAAATTACGTACGCAAGAGCCTAAAATTTACTTTTTCATGTTCGGTAGATTTGATTTTTTTAAATAAAATTGGGAACCCATATCCTGTAAACCCTGATCCGTTTATATTTTTTGAAAACAACCGAAGAATGGCAGATTTCTAATAAATAAATTACGTACCAAAAGCCTTAAAATTTACCTTCTTAAGTTTTGTAGAGATGATTTTTTTAAAATTGGGAACGCTAATCCGTTTTTATTTATTGAAAACTACCGAAGAATGGCAGTTTTCTAATAAATAAATTACGTACCCAAGAGCGTTAAAATTTACTTTCATAAATTTGGTAGAGATGATTTTTTCAAATTTTGGAACCCTAATCCTGTAAACCCTAATCCGTTTATATTTATTGAAAGCAACCGAAGAATGGCAGATTTTTAATAAATGAATTACGTACCCAAGAGCCTTAAAATTTACCTTCTTAAGTTCGTTAGAGGTGGTTTCGTTAGAGGTGGTGTTGTAAGATTAGCCTTTGGGAAATTTTTCCCTCTAGCAGAAAGCCGCACCGAAAGAGTGAGCGAAGTCTAGAAGTAGCACGAATCTATAAAAAACATATGAACAAAGAATAGTCAGTCTTTAGAAATCAATCTAAATGTTTTGTCTGCTTGCCTTTACGTGCACTGAAGCAGCTGGCGAAACAGCTTACAAAGCGCATCGAAGTTCTCCACTCATAAAGCGGACAGCTACGCTGACATCATGTCATATCTAAGAACAAAAATTGGCATGCTTTAATGGGAGTTGTTGCTGAAGAAGGGAACATGTTAGTATGACTCATCCACTTTCTCCTTTAGTTCTTTGTTCTTGAGTTTCGTAAAATACGAAATGCTTTATGAAGACGGAATGCTGGGAGGGCCCCGGACGAGCCAATGTTCACCCAGTGTTGGGAAAGGGCATATCTTACTTTAGTGGTTTTCTGCATGTTTTGCATTAAGTATCTTTGGTTTGTCCCTAAGATCCGACGTTAAATTCATTCATTAAGATATGCATTGGATGTGTTGCTTTGTTTAAGTTATAAAATGTCACAACCGTCGTCTGGGTACGGTCCACCACCTTCAGAGATGCCGCGGACCTAGTTTGCTCCTCTGCTCGTGCAATAACCTCCTCATTAGCAGCTCAGAGAACACGCTTATTCGATCAGGCGCTTCATGGTTGTGCTTCTCCTCAGGTTGCACTGAAAATGAAAAGAAAACGATGTAAAAAGATGTGATGCTTTGCCCATGATCAGTGAAAGGTGGGGGCGTTATATTGGTGAGGACCCCAATAAAATTTTATGCAGCATTTTTGGTATTAAGAAAACTTCAGTTAAATGTCCACTCCATCTCACAATTGGGTGAAAATTGACGGGTCCGTAGTCTTTGCAGTTCTACTTCAACAATGAAGAGCTTTTTTACTCCCCAAAGGTATATACAGGATAGTATTTTGAAACATTGATAAAATAAAAACTGAAAGGAAAGTGGACAAATAAATTAAAACCAGGACAATTTAAGAAATTAAGTTAACATCATGCCGCCTATCAGGTTTACCTGAATGCTTTTGATTGCAGATTCACGCAATTATTGTGTTTTGGACATTCTGGTCATCACCAACAGCAGCAACAGGACAGGCCTGTTGCAAATTTTCCGGCACCACCCAAACCGCCTTCTCCCATTCTATTCTCAGAGAATCAAACTAGTCAGTTTTATAGGAAAATCAGGCTAAGCTTACGGTCTTTAGGCTAACTTTAGGTGGTTTTATCTTAGAAAGCTGTGAAAATTAGGGATATGAAAAAATAATCGAACTTGCATTAATTGGAAATTCATTAAATTAAATAACTGATTGGTGACTACAACTAAGTTTTGGAAAGATTTTTTACATCATCCAAGAATGATGTGAACCTTCAGAAAAAAGTTCCGTCTTTTTGAATGTATCTCTGTCATTTTAATTATGTAGTATTTCCTATTTTTCACTAGCCATTTATTTCCATGTCGCTGATTTAAACCTTTGAAATCAACAATTCGTTTCAGAGCCTTGAATCCATTAATTACTCACTTTTACACTTCTATTTCCTGCCTCATTGTTTCGTGATATATTTATTACTTAATAGTCATAATTTAGTGCTAAGATTAATAAGTTTCAATGCCATATTTTGCCATTTTTTTCAGTCCTGGACTGTAAAACCTAATTTGTTAATATTTATTGAAAACAACCGAAGAATGGCAGATTTCTAATAATTAAGTTAGGTTCCAGGGAGCCTCAATATTTACCTTTTTAAGTCCGGCAACGATGAATTTGTATAATTAGTAAGTACAACAAAAAGAAGTTATGTACTTGGTGAAGTGATTATGCTAATAATTAAGGGGCTAAGTCGGAAATGTATATGTACTTACCAACACCAAGAAATAAACTAAAGCCGGAAATTGCTGAAGTTGAAGATCAGTATATTTTATCGAAGGAGCAATACAGTTTGCGATACTGAATTTCGGAATTATCGACCACTAGACTCAGAGAGAACGAGCCAGCGATCAGTTCATAATAATCTTAAGAACTTTGGCTCTAAACTCTTAAAACGTTAAAACTTTCTTATTCTCTCAAAGTATATCTAGCTTGAACTAATTTTTTTAATTAAAGGATTTAACTGGAACTTTTTGCTGGAAGATTTTTCTGATGTTTGCGTGTAATGTTTTCATTTTATTGATGGATTTGAAGAATAAGAAATGCTTTATGAAGGCGTAGTGCTGGGGAGGGGCACTTCTTAACCCTTTGTTGGAGAGGGGCACTTCTTATTTTAGTTTTAAAAGAATAAATGGCCCGGCCTGTCATTCGAAAGCAATTTGTCCGATGTTAGCCGGTTTATGTTTGATTTAGTTATTAAGTTATTATGTTTCACGATTTCGACTATGCTTATTTTGATGTATGTAGTAATTACGTCTTCGATATATGTAGAAATTTTGTTTTAGAAGTACGCACGAGTAGCTTTAATCGGCAAAGGAACCTTCGGAGAAGTTCACAAAGCAAAAGTTGCCTCCAGTTCTTCAGACAATCCAGAGTACGTTGCAATGAAGCGAATCATCATGGAAAAAGAAACTGAAGGATTCCCAATAACAGCTCTTAGGGAGATAAAGATCCTCAAATCACTCAATCACCGAAACATTGTGCAGTTGAAAGAAGTGTGCCGGCAAGCGCCTAGCGAAGCCAATAGATACACGATTAATATTTACCTCATTTTCGAGTTTTGCCACCACGACCTAGCTGGCTTGCTTTCTAGTCCCAGCATACAGTTTAGTGAACCACAAATCAAAGGTGAGATATCAATCTATTTCCACAAATCAAAGGTGAGATATCAATCTATTTTAAAAACGGGCAGTTTGGTTTGTTGCATAAAATTTTTTGCAAAATTTGCTTCGAGGGTCTTTTTAATTTTGGCTGCTCGCAGTTGACATGATATCAAGATTTGAGACTGACGTTGTTTTTAATAGCTGCACAACAATAGCTGGGGCTATTAGTGGCCTTCTCTTGTTTTTTTTTTAAAATTCAAAAAATTTGAATTGTATTGGGGCACTGTCTTTTACGACTCGAAGAGAAGTATTGGAGAAGTCCTTTTTTTTAAATCAATTTTATTGGAGTGAATTTTGAAGCGGGAAATGAAACGCGTGAAAAAATTTGGAGTGATTTTGGTGCTGAACAAAAGTAAAAAGCGGAGCGAAAAGAGCGTTTTTTGTTCATACCGCTGTTTTTGAAAGAGCGAGAAATTGATGTGTGAAAAAATTTTCTCTAAGCGAGCGAAATTCTTTTGTTCGCGTGCGGCTTTTTAAAAGCAGTTTTTTCCAACTTTTGATGGTCATGAGGTGTGATTATGATTTTGTATTCCTTTTAAGCTAGTTTTGATAGGAATTGAAGGTTTCAACCAGTTAATTTGAGTTTGATGCTAATTTGGAGGATTTTGATCAGTTTTTGCTGATTTTTAGACGAAATTTAATGATTTTTTCCTGTTTTTTGTTTTAATGCTTTAACTGGGATTTGAATAGAAGCTTGTTACTTACGGAGTATTCAGATACCAATTTACTAAAGCTTTCTTGGTATAAATCATGTTTTTCTTAGGCAAATTGACAAAAATTGTAAAATTTTAAACCATTTTTCATATTTTTTTGCAGTTTTTTTTTAATCTTAGACAAGTTTCTTAGCCTATTATGACTTGCCCATTAATTTGCGAGCTTTTCATTGCTCTAATTGCAGAGGAATTTTGTTTCCCTGTACTATTAAAATAACTCAAATTAAAAAAAAACTTAAGTTTTTCTAGTTTTTTGTGTTCAATTTGTTTCTGAATGCCGTTTCTATTCTTCCTTGAATATTTGATGGCAAAATTCTTCCGGCAATGTTTTTTAAAATGTGTTTGCACATTTTCATGATTTTTGAAGTCAATTGGAGTGGTGAATTTGGTCACGCCCAAACAGGAAGTGGTGCGAAAAAGCGAGTGGTTTTGCGGCGTAAAAGTTTTTTGCTCTAATTTTAAAGTAGAATGAGAAAACAGTGTTTGAACAAAAATTCGCTTTCTTGGTAGTGGTTTTTGTTCATATACAGCAATTTCACTTTGATTTTTGCTTTTTTTCGATTTTTTGGATCGGATTTTCTTCTAAATGGTTTTACCAATCCATTCATAGTTCATTCTAGGCCTAATTTTTTATTTGAACCAAATTTCGATTTCTCGCTGGTGGTTTTTTGTTCGCATTTTGACATTTTCTGTTTTTTTTATTTCTTCATCTGATTTTTTTTTCAGAAATCTGTTTAGTGAATGAAAATTCTTTCAACTGTACATCAGGACTTGTCCTGCTATGTTTTTTTCTCATTTCGTCAAGGTTTTCACAACCATGTGACGTCACAAGCACTTCAAATCTGCTTTTTGTTCATTCGTTCATGCAATTTCAACTGAAATGTGTGCGTGACGTTATTTTTCGCTCTTAGTGGAGCAAGTTTTTGTTCATTAGCATGATTAAAATTTTGGTCACTTGTGACTTACCTCACTTTGATATTGACTTTTATTTACATTAATTCAAAGAGATAAGGAGAGTGTGCGAGTGCAATTGAAGTTTTTTTGAGAGCAGCTAATAGAAGCAGCAATAAGTTATACAAATTCATAATAAAAATATAACATCTCAGCCTTCAATGAAAAGACTAATTTTATTGGTATGTCTTTTTTTGCTGTTTTTTTAAGACTGCATATCTACAAAGCTATTGCGGCTATTTTCTGGCAATCTGCGAGCTATGTTTTGAAAATTATATAGGAAGTTGTATTGGTGCTCTCTGAGGTCTTATTTCAAGAATTTTGTAAATAATTATGAGATAAGTAAACTCTTGTTACGCAGTTCAGTTCAAGATGTAGCGTAAGATAAGCTTTTTGTTAAAATCGGCCCCGGAAAATGTCTTCGGAGATTGAACACGTGTTAATCCTTTAAGTGTGCCATCTGAGCTACCTAGGGTTGATCTGCCCCGAGACGAAAAATCTGTATTAATGCTAGTTAGCAACAATGTCTGTTAAATAAAAGAAATAAATTTGGATGTTTAATTGCTCTTGAACCTAGTTCAAGAGCAATTGACTTGAATTTTGACTTCTTTCTCCTCGAGCTTTTACCTCCGTTTTTGATTGTTTACGTCTGTTTTCGAACATTGGATTTTAACAATAGCTTAGTTTGTAATGTATAGCAATTGGTAACAGTCTGTAATTCAAGGTGAAGAGGTCAATTTGAGAAAATTTGATCCCATTTAACTACCTACCCCACCCAAAAAACTACCCCCCCCCCCACGTACCTAACCCCCCCCCCCCAAACGAACCTACCCCCCCCCCCCTCCCTCGTACCTACCCCCCTCCCCCCCCCCTCGTAACTACCTACCCCCCCCCCCCCCGCAACGTACCTACCACCCACCCCACCTACCTAAACCCCAACCACCACCACCTGCCCCCAACAACCAACCCCCCACCCCCCCCCCCCCCACCAGCACCTACCCACACCCCTGAACTGGAAAAATTTTTAACGCTTTTTATGTTATATTGGTCTACTATTTTCGTTATTTCTAGTTTTTTTTGATAATCTGATTTTGTCCAAGTTAGGGTAGAGATGATTTTGCACGACGATTCGAGTCGTTTCCGGTATTCTACCGGCTATGTTTTTTATGCAAAATTTTTGCTTGACAATTTTGACTTTTCGAGTGACTTTTACGCCCTTGACTTTTTGCATTTCGCGTGATTTAAAATTCTCTCTCAATCGCAATTTCAAGCAGCTGAACTCAATTGGCGGCAATTTAATACTAAAAGTCAAATGAAAAGTGCGCCAAAACTGGTGTCATTTTTTACTTTAAATCTTAATAGTGGTATATATTAACCTCTAATGTGGTTATTTGAAGCCCACTATAGAACTTCTTAGTCTCATTTAAGCTCCCCCCCCCCCCCCCCCGACTGAAGCAGGCTGCAATTGATTAGAGCTCCCACTAGTCGTTCAAGAGCAATTCTTCCGACGTTTAGTCGGTTATGTTTTTTTTTTTTTGTTTTTAAAGTTACGCATATTTTATATTTCAGGAATCCTCAGTCAATTATTTGCGGGATTGCATTACCTCCACCTATGCAAGATCCTGCATAGAGACATGAAAAGTGCCAATATATTTATATCTCAAGATGGATATCTCAAAATAGGGGACTTCGGATTGGCCAGAGCCTTCTCCATGCCTAGAGATGACAAACCCAACAGATTCACTAACCGAGTTGTAACAATGTGGTATCGACCACCGGAGTTACTACTGGGTAAGTGACTTCAAGTTACAAGTGAGAAGTTGAAAAGTGTCGATTCAGGTTAAAGTTTATCGAAATTGATAGACTACGTTGTAAGTAAAAATTGTCGTTTTGTATAAAAAAATGCGGACATATTGTATAAGATAAGGCAATTTTTCAAAAAATGTGCAATGTTGAAGATTTTTTCTGGAAATTATTGAGATTCAAATGCTGATAAGGAAGCGGCTGTTCGAAATTGCTAGCTTAAATGTGTGCTCAGAAATAATCGATTTTCAGGAAGTCAGAAACAAATATCTATATCAAATAATTGTATAACTGTTTTATAAATATTTTATTTTGTACTCCTCCATTGGAGCAAACAATGGTTGTTATTGCTTTGAGTCAGTATTAGTTTTCAGGTGAGCGCAACTATACTCCGGCAATAGACATGTGGGGTGCTGGGTGTATCATGGCAGAGCTATACACTCGCACACCTATTCTGCAGGGGAACTCAGAGGCAGAACAGATTGACAAAATACTCATTCTTTGTGGATCTATTGACACAGTGGTGAGGAGATTTAATAAATAAAAGTGATGGACCATTCGGTGTGATTTGCATGAAAAAATTACTTGATGTATTCAAAATTTGATTGTTTTTTAACACTGGACTTTAACAGTAGCTTAGGAACTTATGCATAGTAATACTACAGACCCCTCCCCCCACCTACCTCACTCCTACTCCGCTCATCCCATCCCCACCCCCAATACCAGCATATCTAAGCCTCAGTTCGCTACTACCGAAGCCGTTTGAGATCAATTCGCCCGACGTTAGGGGTTATCTTTAATGACATTTGTGAGTGTTGCCTTGTTGTAGCTGCGACTGTTCGGCGGGTAAACTAAAGTTGACTTCGCTTTGTCGTCTTGAACCGGTCACCAGGTCGCATTTTAATTTAAGTGTTATTAATTGCTCTCAAACGAAGTTTTAAGCAATTATTGTAAATGTGTTGGTCTTTTTTATGCAAAATTTTTGCTTGACCGATTTGACTTTTCGAGTGACTTTTGCGCCCTTGACTTTTTCGTTTTGCGTGATTTAAAATTCTCTCTCCTTCACAATTTTAAGCAGGTGAACTCAAGTGGCGGCAGTTCACTACTAAAACATAAATGAAAAGGGGCTCCAAATTGGTGTATTTTTTGAATTTGAATTTTATCAGTGACTATAGCGTGATATAATAATTTGTTTATTCATGACTTGACTTTCGAATAACCTATCGCCTAACCAAAGGCTACTTTCTGTTTTTCAAAAAACAATCAGTCAAGTTCATTTGTCGTTAAAAAGGAAAGGACACGTACTGTTTTTTAAATGCTTAAGAGGCAAGTAGCCTTTCATCCCTTTGAAATTATTCCTTGAATTTGCATCAATTTAGTCGCAGACAATACAGTTTCTTAAATAATACGATTGCTGGTATTACTCAATTGGCCTATTGTGGATGTTGCAATCGATGCTAGGAAAACGATGTGCGGTTAGGACCTGAATACCTTGTAGATAGTTTGATTTTTTTGTACAAAAGTTTGAGGTAATTTTGTTTTTTTAACATCCAACGAAATGGCCTTTGTGTTGACAATTTGAGCAAAAATTCTTCAAAATAC
The DNA here is from genome assembly GCF_964194025.1 of Convolutriloba macropyga. NCBI lineage: Eukaryota > Metazoa > Xenacoelomorpha > Acoela > Convolutidae > Convolutriloba > Convolutriloba macropyga. The sequence continues at coordinate 60,470,328 of NC_134471.1, read as the reverse complement.
TTTGAAACTCTTACTGCTATATCAAATATGTTGAACGGCATTGGCGTCGTTACTTGAAAAGTCTCAACTTAACTCAGTTTTGTCAAACTACCGTCCGGTATCAGATTTCTTCGAGCTGACTTTTTCCCTGGTAAAATTAATTCGGTGTCAAATCGAAGCTAAAGAGTTGATGGAAATGAGCTGATCAGGTGTTTGTTCAAATCGCGCCTTGATTTTTGCAACTTTTTATATTACGGTCTGCCAAACGATTAATTGTCAAAGCTTCAGCTGTTTATGAGTTCTCCAGTCAGCTTGATTGTTCATCATTAATTCCGACCTATGTTGAACTTTACTGGCTACCAGTCAGTCAGTCAGCTCATATGTAAAATGTAGCCACAACCCAATTGAAGACTCGAGCAAAAGACTACCCAAAACAATTGCAAAATAGCAAAAACTGGGTGCCGCATCGCGACATGGAACATCCGTACAATGTTGAAACCCGAAGCAAGACACCTGCTGGCCGACGGTCTGAAGAGTCATCGAATCGACATTGTGTGTCTACGAGAAACGACGATAGCTGGTGACACAACCGAGCCTATTCAAGATTCCTCTGGTGAGCCCAGCTACAAAATGTTTGCCTCTGGTTACGAGAAACAAGGAGTGCACGGAGTTGCAATATGTATACATTCAAGATTGACAAACAATGTAATGGAATGGAAAGCATGCGGACCCAGGTTGTGCTACATGAGACTACATGCTGTTCCTGTTGCAATCTCCTTTATCTGTACATACTCCCAACTGAAGACAGCAGTGAATCAGACAAGGAACAATTCTCTTCAGAATTACAAAATTGACTCAAAAACGTGCCTCGAAAAGACGTTTTTGATAATCGCCGGAGACTTCAATGCCAAGTAGGTCTGCCTCTAGATGGAGAAAAGCAAAGTATCGGACTCTTTGTAACGGGCACACGGAATACAAATGGCGAACTACTCTCCAACTTTGCAGTATTGAATGATCTCGTCATATCAAACACTACATTTCAGGAAAAGAAACATTCTTTATTTACCTGGCGTTTCAATGACAAGAAAAGTAGAAATGGAATAGATTATATCCTCTTTTCAAGAAGGTGGAGAACTTCTATAACAAACATGTTTTCTTTTCCGACACAGACCATAAACGAGTCAGTTCAGATGTCAAGTTTAAACTTAAAGCGTACAGCAAAAAGGCTACAACTTAGAATCCCTGCGCAAGCCTGATGTAGCTGAGAAATTTAGAGATATGATACATGAGAAATTGGAGGAAGCAGAGGAAACACGCGATGGTGTTGATGTCGAGGCACAATGGCACAGCTGAAGACAATCCTTCACGAAGCAGCAGAAAAGAATTGAAAAAAACTTAACAGAGAAGGAACCCATGGATCAACAATGATACCATTGAGCTCATTAATTAACGTGCCCGTGCTCGCAATTGGTCAAGAAAAGCTGAACTACGGAAAAAGATTTTAAAAAGAAATGCGGAGAGACAAGACATCTTACTACAACCTCGCTTAAGAAATGATTAATGCAGATGAAAACGACAACTCAAAAAAGTCTACTCAATTATCAAACAGTTAGCTCATAAACGAGTCTGTATCAGTGAAACGATAAAGAATGCTGATGGCCACACAGTTGAGGACACAAAAGAGATATGAAGAATGGGCAAACCATTTCGGGTGCCTCCTGAACCGCCCACCACCAGCGGCTACCATGATAACTGGCGAGTAGTCCAAACCCTTCTCAGACGTTTGCATTAATCCTCCGACGAACTGAGAAGTAAAAGAAGCCAAAATGAATTAAGAAACAAAGCCGCCGGACTGGACATTATTCCTGCCGAGCTGTATCTGGAAGGACGCAATGCAGTTACACATAACATAACCCAACTCCTGCAAATTATATGGGCTGACGAATCGATGCCATACGAATGGAAAACCACAGTAGTAATTACTCTGTTCAAGAAGGGCGATAAAACCAACTGCACGAAATACAGAGGTTTATCTTTTCTAGCGATTGTTTTTAAGATACTCGAAGCAGTTATGTAAAAGTTATTGGAACCGTTATTTTGCAGACGGCCTAACCAAGCCGATTTCAAGTCGAACGAAGGATGTAGGGACCAAATTTTGGCAATTTGGCAGATCCTGGAGCAACGCGAAGTTTAAGAGAATGACGAATCTAATCTTCATAAATTTTAGAGCTGCTTTCAACAGCGTCGATCGGAATTGCATTTGGAACATCTGCAAAAATCTCAGACTTCCCGAGAAGACTTTAAACGTTTTAAAAGCAATGTACTCTGAAACCTACAGTCAAGTTCTAGTTTATAATGCAATGTCACGCAAGTTTAAAATTGTCTGTGGAGTTAGAGAAGAATCCATCCTTTCCCTAATTTTGTTTAATCTTGCTAGTGACTGGATAATGGAACAAGCGCTTTCAAATCATTTGTTAGGCATTACTCTAGACGACATGATGATAGCAGACCTTGATTATGCAGATGATAGTTGCCTAATTGATGACATTGTTAATGGCGCACAGAAGCTACTTGATAGTGTTACTAACAATGCATCACGTGTCAGCCTACAACTGAACGCTGGAATAACTGAATTCTGCTGAAATGATAAATACCAGAAATTCTATGTATACGGCGATGAACTAGCGTGTTGATTAATTCTCATATCTGGGAAGCAAAATTCAATTAGACGGCAATTTAACATTGGAAGTCAGAGCTAGAATTTGAAAAGCCACAGGAAGTTTTAATTACCTGAAGAAAATATGGAAGCAGAGAAACATTCCTCAATCAATCAAATTCAAGTTGTACAAGCTATGCGTGAGAAGTGTACCTTTAAACGGATGTGAAAGTTGGCCAATGAAAGAATCTGACCGCGAAATTTACTATCTTTTGAATTCCGCTGCCTACGACGATGTCTCCACAAAGGGCAAGACCTCCCTAGAGAAATAGTGTCATCCATTGCGAAATGTTACCTGATTCCCTTGACCATAAAAAAACGCCGAATGAAATGGCTGAGACATGTTCTACGCTTGACATCCCCAACGCCGTGTTGGAATTTGAAAGAGGCGAGAGTTGGAAGGCTTCCTGGAGGAAAACGAAAAAGCTGGAGAACAATTGTCCGAGACGATCTGAAAAAACAAGTTAAGCCTCCCAAACTCATTGAAGAATTGGGAAAAGAAATGGTTTGATTTGACCAAGGAAATTGCTGGATTTCGTAGTCAGTGGAGAGCGCTTGTTAGAGACATGAATATGGCGGGCTAAGGACAGGAAAGCACTGTCTGAGAAGCCCAATTTTGGATTTGGTAGTTACGTGACGACAATGATTATAATTTCCTGGTGCCCAAGTGTAAATCAAATTATGTAAGAGGATTTTTCTCTGATTCATTTGCTGTGGAATCAACTTCCTGAGCTGAATCGTGTGCCATCTGAACTTGCAGAAATTTTTGTAGGCTTAACTTTTTGAAGTTACCGGCATTGTTGAGATTATTAGCGGGGCTTAACCCATACTAGTTTGATTTGAACCAAAAATTAACCAAAAAATAAAAAAATACAATGCGTTCGACTGCCAGGAAGTATGCTTTATATTGACCGCAATTTGCAGATTGCTAAATACAAGCTCAATACTTTAAAAGTTGCTTTTTTGGAAATTATTTTGCGTTTTCTCTCTGCCCACTATCATTACATTAATGGTACCCAGAATATAAATTTAAACGCTATGTCAAAATATTCGACAGCATGGACAATTTTCTTTATTCGCCTAACCAGAGGTGGCTTTTTTTGGAATACTTCAATTGTACTGACGCGTATTTGATCGTCATTTTTGCTTCAACTTTTATTTACACGTTATGATCCCAGGTTTATAGAACGATCTTCTTAAATGAATATTCGGCTTTCACTGAGATTAAGCAGTTTGGATGTTTTCTCTTATTTCAGTTCATACAGGATAAGCAACACTGCCTCATAGCTCGTCGTTGGGAAATGAGAAAATATAAGAAAAACTAAAGAATAATTTTTTAATCGCTGTATACAATTTCTCAATTTAATAGCGTCCGTTATGGACTCCATAACGGCATTATTTATGCGCTCTATTTTATTATGGATTACAGACTTTTGAGTGAAATTGGTTGCTTTATTTAGATATATTTACCCCTTTCATGCAGTCAACTTGGAGTAATGTTTTGATGACGCTGAAATAAGAAGTGGAAGGAAACTGCGGGTCGTTTTGCGGCGTGAGTTTTATAAACTCTAAATGTAATGTAAATTGGGACCAAGTGTTTCAACAAATTTTTTTTTGGTTGATTTTTGTTCACAGTCGGTAGTTTTCACCTTACGTTTATCAATTGAAATCGTTTATCAATTGAAATGTTGGTCAGCTCAGATGTTTTTAAGGTTTGCTTTCTATTCTTTGGATTTTGTATCAAAACGTGCTTTTTTACCTTACCGTTTCGTTCGCTTTAATTTACGTACACTTCTTCATTTTTCAAACAGACCAACTACACCACGCTTGGTTTTTTGACCGACCTCTTTCACTGTTTCACGTGATTGTAGTTTAGATTTCTTTTTCAATTAAGTGTACACTATGTAGTGAACACGGTCTTAGTTCAGAAAGCAAAATTAAAACCAGAGCAGCAGATAAAGGCCAGTCATTAGTTCATAGTGCTTCAGGTCATAGACAATATCTAGAGGAAGTGCCTATCAGAATTGATATTAAGATTGGTGGCCTTCAACTGAATTCAGTATAATGACGTATTATTAAATTAAAATGGCACTCCAATTTAGAACACTTGTTGAAGCTTTGAAAAAAATGCTTTCAGTGTATCTTTTTCAAAGGGGATCGCTTGCAGTTATCTTTTGGTTTCAGTTTTATTTTGGTATGTTTTAGCGCTTTTACTTTCTTCCTCTAGCATTTTGGCCAACGACGCGGGAATTTTGAGGCACTTTGTTTTTATTTCGTCAATTTTCATTGCGTAGGTAGCGGCACTCCGTAGTTTATCTTAGTCGAGTTCTCCTTAGTTTTTTTGTTTGTACTCCCGGTAACACGGGAGGAGCCGAGGTAAAGGGAATTACTCTTCATAGTCACATTGCTGGATCGCTTTTTTCAGACTCTTAAGACAAGATTTTTTGTTTTTAAATCCTTTTATAAAAGCTTTACCTAATTTAACTCAAATTCATATAATTAGTTTTAATTATTTGCATACTAGTTTACGGCGTTGTCCGAATTTTGCCGAGTTTGGGGTTATTATGGGAGGCTTGGATGTTCAAACAGAATGCACTCAAATGGGCACTCATGATTGAAGTTAATGGTGTTTTTGTAATGTATAATTTAGACGTGGCCAGAAGTGGTGAACCTGGAGCTTTACAAGAAGTTTCAGCTTCCGCAGAAGTACAGCCGGTGTCTGATGGTCAAGCTGGCCAAGTTCATGAAGGCGAGGGAGAGTCTGGAGCTTCTGGACAAACTACTGGTGCTAAATCCCCACAAAAGGCTAACAGCCGAACAAGCCTCAGAACACCACTATCTGCATACGAAGCCATTTAAGGTATGAATGCAAGCTGTCAGCGTCGATTTTATGAGTTCCACTGAAACGGTGCACTATTTTTTGAGAAATTTTTGATCAGTCGGTGAATGATTGCAGTAAAAAATAGCGTCACCCGACAGACAGTGGAACTGAATAAAGCCGACTAGGTTCTGTCGTAATTAGAGTAACAAAATCAGTTTCTATTGATATCATATCGTTTATTTGTTGTACTAGATGTACGTCATCAGTCTCAATAAGAATCCTTTTCCCACTTATTCTGGCTTGCGTTTTCTGACTGGCTTTCGACGCTGACGGACCAGCACCTATAATGCAAAAGATTAAGGGACAGAAGGTGGCATTATCCTCTTTAAATATTGCCTACTCGTACTTTACATTTTTAATGGTCTGGTGAACTTTCTGAGAATCCGGTATGCTTCTCGGTCGGTGCAACTATTGCAAACGAATTGAACACTTTCACATCAAGGAAAGGCTTTCTGAACCACAATTGAAAGCAGCCGTTAGTTTTGATGTCCAGTCGAGCATCATGCCTTAAATGAGTGTAGCCACCTTTTGGATAGCAGAAAGCATGAGCTACATAATTCAAGACTTCCCCAGATGCGCTCATAAATGGTGGCTTCACTGGACGGGATCTATCTGAGTGCAATCCCATCTTTAAATTCTCCTCTGGCGAATTCTTAATTGCACCTAATAAGTGGAGAAGTAATTGGCCGTCACAAACTTTTTTGCATCACTAAATCAAATGAGTATACCTCTAATTGATGAGAGATTTTAGCAGCATTTTTTGTTCGACTCGCTTATACATTTTCTTGATTATTTTAAGGATATCTTTTCACGTTTTTAAACTATCTAAGACGCTGGTTTCTTCGGTTAATTGTCCTCACAATTTAACAGATTTATTACTGTTCATAGCCTTGTCTTTTGATAGTAATATGTAAAGGCCACCTTCTATTGGGAGTGACAAAATCTCTGTTTTTCACCAAAGGAAATAATGTCTATTTTTGCTACTAGCAGATCTTTTTCTATTTTGCTGATTCTTGAAGCTCTTTCTTGGAGCTCGTAGCTGATGTTGCAGTGTTTTTACATTGTACTCCGTTTGTTGACTTGCTACATATTGTGATATATCGCCTTGCTTCGCGAGTTTTCTGATCTGAGCAGGTTAGATTAGCTTGTCAACTTCTTTTTGTGAAACTATGGCAGTGTTCATCTAGCCAAGCATTGAACCTAGAGCCCAATGACCTTTATCAACATCTGCTTATAATCCTGAAAACAGCCTTCTGGCCTGGCCAACGTGTTTTGGTTTAGCGATGAGATGACTGGCAATTGATTACATTTTAAGCGAAGGATTTTTGAGGTTGATTCAGGCTGTCAATTGTTTGCTGAGTGATTCAAACATACCGGACGCGTTACTGTTATCGGCGTGTCCTGAATGGGAGACCGTTTGATTTTGCAATAGATCAATGGTTGGAATGGAAAGGATCAGGTGTACTATAGGAACTATCCACTGCTTTATAAACGGATGGTGAGATTTCTTGAATATTTTTTGTGCAGTGTCTATTAAGAATGTTGTATGCCATCTTGCCATAAATAAAGAGGCTTGCATCTGTATTGTCACTGTTCAAACAACGGCAAAGAGCGTGAATTGCGTGTACAATACCATTCCATAACCCAAACACAATTGAACGTATTGACGATCTTGTTTTACGCCTTTAATTTTGCTCCGGTCAATTCTCCTTAAAAGTTTCTGAAAACCAATAGGTCGAAAGCTGAGAAATTTGACAAGTGCAATTAGTCCACAAACTTTATATGGTGCGGAAAATTCATTTGCTCTGAGGCAATTCTCTATCCAAGTTAGATAATTTTTGCGCCGATCAGGTGAAGATTATCTGTATGTTGTTAATAATCATATCGATTGCCTCGCAGCCAGGCCGGTTGAACCACGACTTCCATTTGTTTTCTCTCTGGACCCCTTAAGGGACAATGATCTTTCAAAAAATGATAGCTGACAGGGCAGCTCACGGTCTTCAGAGTCTCTTATTGCATATTTTGGAATTTTTTTGATGATTTTCACGCAAACTGTGCTCTTTGAGATCTCCCTTTATTGATAATCTGTTCGGCATGATGAAACACTTCCCTTTAGATCATCACATTGCGATTTTTTCGTACGGCCAATTTTGGTCAGTCTGTTTGACTCTTTGACTCCAGGGGTGGAATAAACCGTTGAGCACGGGAGCAATAATTTGGGCGGGCCAGCTCTATTGGTCTTTCACACGATTAATAATTGATGGAAAGACGGAAGTTCACGTTTCAAGGACCAATTTTCGGAAAATGGAATACCCACTCAACATCACATATGATTTATTTGATAGTTTTACTCCTACTTAAAAATTGCTTATATCACTGATTCAGGGTTATGATCGAGTTTAACATGAGCTGCATGTATTCAATGAGTATTCTTTTCTGTTTGGTTATTTTATTAACGATTTAGATCTTGAACCCCTTCTTTTTTCCTATCGTTTTTCGAGCGCATTAAAGTAAAAGTATTTACCGGCAATCTGCCAACTATTCTAATATGTAGCATTGGTCCTTTAACCCTCTTTGTTTACGCATTTGTCCGTTTTATCAGTTTATCAACAGAAGGATGCAGCAATTGATTCCCTTTAAATTGTGAAGCATTCATTTTTTACCGAGCTGTTAATCGAATTTTTAGCTGAATCTTGCCAATTGAGGCGAATTTTCGCAGATCGATTTCTTTACGTCAACGTTGTTTTGTTTCAGGAAGAGCCGCTCTTGAGTTTGGTGAAGAACAAGGAGTCCTGCTTTGAAGGAATGAGGCGACACTTGAATCATCACCCGCCAGATATGAGCCAGAGACACCATAACCACCACCACCCTCATCATCCACACAATAGACCACCCACCACTGTCAGTCAACAGTCCACTACGTCATCAAGTATGGTCGATAGAGTGTATTGACAGATAATGCACGACTTTACAGCTTATAAACAAATTAATAATCTGAAAGAAAAGCCTTGTCTAGCATGATAAATGTCTGTGAATCGACTACCGATTATTTTAATCATGTAAATGTGACTTGGAAAATTGGTGCTATTGTTTTTGATCAATTACTGTTCTTGATAATAGTAACGTTATGATGCAAAAAATTTAATGAAAGTTAATGTTTAAAACTAGTTGTTTTGAAGGAAGGGAAGAAAAGTTCTATACAAAAGTTTGTATAATCGAGAGCCTATTTTCTGGTTGATTCCCGATGAGCTATTTAAATTCAACTTTTCTTGCGCGTTTTTATGTTTTGAACCCTTGAAGACCAATGAGATACAAATAAAAGCGGTTATTGAAACTCATTTTAAAGCCGTGATGTCAAAGGGCATCAAATGTGCGTATTCGCACGAAAAGAAGTTGCAAGTTTAAAGAAATGACTTAAAGTGCACGTAAGCAAAGTCTGGCAATTATTATGTACAAGATTCTTTTACCACTTTTCATGTAGTAACAACTCGTCTAATAAAAACTTTTTTAATCGTTGAAGATTGTCGAAACAAAAACATTCAGTTAATAACGGAAACGACTCGAATGTTCGTAGACTATAGAAAGTAGACTGTGGAATGAAAGTAGACTATAGAAATAACTATAGAAGTTACCTGAAAAGACAAAATAGAGAAAAGCACATGAAAACAGGTATGTGTATAAAGCAAATCTTATTGCAAAATATTTACAAGTTTTTAAAGCTGATATCGGCATTCAATTTAAATCAGCTTGGTTATCAAAATTTTGGTCAAACAAATGAAAAAGGAACAGCGAACAATTGTTTAGGGAGCACTTTTGAATTTTTTAAAAAGAGTATAACGAATTTTGAGACATCCAATTGATGTTTATATTGACCTTACGGATTGCTTCGCTTCGAAGTATTATATCACAACGGAGTGTTAACTATATTCCTTTTCCGATTTCCGTTCGTTACTTTGTACTTTAACCCCTTATCAGGTGACAATGGTTAAAATAATCTCCCTGTCGTTGTTGGAGTAAGTAATGTAATTCAGCAAAGGAAAGAGCGATTGTCACTTACAGACAAGCGCTTGAGTGATTTAAAAGTTGCCGATATTCCACGAAAAACTACGATTGCAAGAGGAAAAAATATGATCCCCATTTTTGAGCAGTTATCGTCGTTGAGGAAATATTTTCGCGGACACAAGTGCGTAACCTGCCATTGTAGCCGCATTTAGTGACAAAGTTGATTGCAGCGACGAATTATCAGTTACACCAAATGCAGGAAGTTCGCCTGCTTTCCGAGTAAGGAAGAAGAATGTCTCCGGGTGTGATTTTTTTTCTGGTGTAAGTTTCTTTTTCTAACTACTGGTGAGAAGTTCGGCCGTGTCTTGCAACTGCTTCTCCATGACACGAAAAAGCAGGATCACCATAGATTTCAAGTACTTGTGCTCTACAGAACGGGCATTTCCTGCGCTGTAGATAGGTACACCCAACCTGTATTTTGCGCTAACTCTAAACAGCACAGAACCATGCTCGAGCATGAACAAACAAGCGAGAAGTCGAGCGGATTCTCCTTCAGAAGCTGAACTCTCGAAGACCTTGAAATGTTTCCTTTTCAAGAGTTTCTTGTATCGTCTTTCGCGTAAGTGGATTATCTACAGTTACTTTGCAGAAAGCACCACTAGATCCTAAAAGCTGCAGATTTTTTTTGCTTTGGGATGTTGGAACAAGTTTTTCAGAGAAAACACAACCAAAGTATGCTACTTTATAATGGTCTGAGCATTGGCAAACACCCAAACCTGATGGGGTAATGGGCAGGGAGGATTGAGTCAAAAATGAATTGGTGGGCCAACGAAATTAGTTAGTGATTAATAGCCGCCCTCATCTTCTCAGCCGGCTATTATAGCGCTCCTATTTTTTTTTTTTACTTCGTCGAATGAAAAAATGTTTCGCTTTACCTCATTTTGCCGCCTTTTCGACATTTTGCGTGAAATCTTTTTGACTTCTCTAGGCTAGTTTCTCTCTTCTCTCATTCTGCTAAAAGTGATTTTGAACATCAGTTGCTCAGCAAAGCAATTCAAAATGAACAGAGTCAGTATAAAAAAATGAAGTCAGAAATAGAAACGGGATAAACCCATAAAGCCCAATTTTAGATGCCCGCTATTTGAACGTCGTTCCTATTAGTATTAGTTACCTCTCTGTAGTGCTTATTGTTATTGATAGTAGCCCCTGTAGCCTCTCTCTAAGAAACAGAAGTATGTTCAACTACGAAATGCCATCAAAATAAATCGGACTTAAAAATGTTTTTGTACAAAAATCTTTTTTTTTTCAATATTTTCTGTTATTTCAATCCCAATCATGCTTATTGGAATCAACGGCGGCTATTTTCCGGCAATCTGCCGGTTATGTTTAAAAATATGCTTTTTTGACTTCAAAAAAAAGGATGCTTACGTTTTAAAAAAATGTTTGAAATTGTTAAAAATTGATAAATTCTCGTAAAACGGAAAATGATTTCTCGGCGGCATGAATAATTCAATTTACTTTCACTTGTAAGGTTTTAATTAACGAAGAAAATAATGAACAAAATCTACGCTGCTTTTTGTCATCAAAAACAGTTGTTACCAATTAATGGCCGATAATTTATTTCCCGTTTCTTAAATTTTCATCTTTGTTCATTTCATTGTCAAGTGGCTATGAAAAATTGAGCGAAAAATAATTGAAGGCTAAAAGAATATTAGTCAGGGAAAATGTGTTAATTGATTGAAATTATAGCTTAAAGATTGATTAACGTTCGAAGAAACAATATAAATTGAAAAACTGTATAATTGCTTGTTACAAATATTTAGATTTTTCATGTTATTTATTGCTCTCAAGCAAAGTTTGTAGCAATAATATTAGTCCTGTAGGTCTTTTTCATGCGATTCTTCGCTTGACCGATTTTTCGTCTGACCCATTCGACTTTTCTTCCTAAAAACGGATAAACAGGTAGCGCCCTGCGGGCATTAATTTTTCTTAGAGCTTTTCAGTACAATAGTCTCAAAGTATGCGATTCACAGAAACTGTTTTGGAGACCTATACTTATGGTGGGAAGGGCGGTTCGTAGAGGTTGACCCCCTATTCACCCCCGCTGCTATCACGTCACACCCCTTCCATTAATCTAAAGCTAGCCTCACTAAACCGTAGCTAGCTAGTGACAAAGCCAACCACTCAACTGTCGTCTGAGAGCAATTCGCTCCGACGTTAGTCGGTTATGTTTAAATATGTTATAAATTTTTTGTTATAATCATTTATAAATGTTCATGTTATTAATAATAATGTTGATTAAAAGCTATATAACATGTAATTTTTCGAAAACATGACAACAGTAAAGTATGACAAAGGCGATTTTGGAGGATTTAAATACGCTTCAAAATGAATTGCTTTTGTGTAGTTGGGCCCCTGGAATAAGCAGTCGGCAATTATAATGGGGAAGTAAAGCGGAGGTTGCCAATTAATGGTTTCCACTTCAAAAGCAGTCGGCAACTTAGTTTGTCTAGTTTAACGGAACTCGGAAGATAAATCCGGCTAGTTTAACGGCAATGCAATTAATTGATGCACAGCTAAAGACAAGTCTTATGACTCATAAGTATTAAAATCTGTAGAAAAAAATTAAAGTTCAAACAACAGTGTACTTTTTATGATTCAGCTCTTAATTATAATGACATTTATAAGATGTTTTGGAACTTTCTGTGGTTGCCTTTTGGAATAATACTGTTGGGCGTGATTACGTACAACTATGCCGACGTAATACTATGCCGACGTTTAAGAATGCCGAAACTGAAACTTATTTCAAGAGTGCCGAAAACATGAAAAGAGTCTTTCCGTGAATTCAAGAGCATCTAAAGTAAATTTATAAAACATTCAGGGTACGCTGATCACATGTTCGGTTGTGATAGATTCATAGCAAGTCCCACGGGCCATCTCCGTAAAATGACTTGATTGGTTAAGAAATTTATCAAGATAAATTGAATAAATTTTCGGCACTATTATAATCGGCATAGTTGAACGTCACCGTTGGGCGTAATTGTAGCATTTAACGTTCATGATGGCTATATATTCTTGCAAAGCTTCGATTATGTCAGCCATTTCGAATTCAATTATCTGACCAAATAAATAAAAGTGACAAAATTCCCAAAGCAAATATAACTAATGGGATCTTTTCAACAATTGCCCCCCCCCCCCTGGTACCTAGTAGAGAATCGCCACCACTTTTGTGCTATACTTTACCGCAATATTAGTTGGCCTACAGTTTAGATAGTCGCAATTGCGGAACGCTGTTCACGGCCATGCCTCTCAGGCTGTGGGATGCAATCCTGAAATCGCGGGTCGGTTATCGCGGCAAAGCCGCGACGCGCGTGATGCGCGCCCACCGTACCCCAGTCGGAAATTCGTTTCGCTTTGTATTCCAATTCGGCCAATTGCCCTAGCATGGCGCATTTTATTCTATCCAGTTTAACACTATGAGCATACACGGAAAGTTATTAGTCGTCTCTGATTGGTTAATAAATCGCTCGCTTGAATTCTATTCAAGAATAGCCGCCCCTTTTGTAAAGGGGGGGGGGATTGTTGAAAAAATCCAACCAATGTGACTAAATAACCAAAATAAACCTAATATTTTATCTTTAAATTGAAATTACCAGAACGATTATTTAGCATAATATTTAGCTAGTGCATTGGGCCATGCGTCATGGGCCATGGTCATGCCTCAGGGGCCCGCGGGACATGACATAAATTTATCACAACCGAACTTGAGATTAATTTATCCGCTTAAGTATAGCGTACGAAAACGCTTGAAAAACCGAGTGCTAATTAGTAAACGAATTATTGAACGAAAAGATGAAGGGGAATTATATATTTGGTATTTTGGCATTAGGTATATTGTCATGTAACCATAAATGCATATTATTTGTGCTCAAGAGCACGTCGCAAAATATTTACAAAAAATTTGAATCCTCCATCCAAAATGTATATCACACTATTTCAAGGTTAGATAAAATTGAAGACCCGATTGTCCATGTGCCGCTATGTGGGCGTCGTAATTAGCAGAGTCGTTTCGCGAGTGAAATGAACTATTCTGTTGAGCTATTCCATAATCCGATTTTGTTACAACAATAGACTTGAGTTTTGTAACCAAGTAAATTGCTGGAATGAGAATTGCTGACAATGGTGCGTTTTAAACACATTTCAATGAAGTTGCAATATCCCAGAGGTAAGTCGAGTCCAAAACATTTATTCGGCGTGAAATCTCTGCAGTCATGTCACCACTTATGCAAACAATATCACAGAAGTTCAAATAAACAAGCGAAGACGATGAGAAACTTTCTATCAGATTTTGCAAAATCTTCCGTCTTTTTATATATTTGTAAGCTGTCCTGTACAAGAACATTGCAGACACTCGAATACTCAATACCAAAATTGAGGGATGATTTGTAATGAATTTTGTAAGACTCCAAAGTTTTTTAAATGAAGATTTTCTAAGATATGGTTCATTAAGTGTAATTTTGACAATTTTCAAAATTGGCATCGAATCTGCTGATGTTTTGAAAAAGGCTTTCATTCCCACTAGTTTTTTACTGTAACCATAGGGGAGATGAAGACACAATTCTTGCAGATTTAAAAAGGCTTCACTCGCGACATTCATGAGAGATCGAAAGTCTATTTTGAGTGAAATTAGATTTTGGGGTAAAGAGAAGAAAGATCTTACGCAGACGTGATCTTCAAAACCCAGATAAGAAACATTTGGAAAATTATCTTTCAGACCGGATACTTGACAATTGGTGCGGATTTCCAAATATCGAATGGTTCCAAATTGGTTTTTGGGCAACTCTCTGTTGTCATGTGTTAATATGCCCACTTTGAGTCTGTTCAGTTCAGGATTTGTAGATAAGGACATCGTTAAATCAAATTTACCAACAGTCAATTCTTCAATTTGCGAAGCGAAAGCAATAAAATTTGCAATATCTGCAGTTAACGACCAACTATTATCAAGGTTAACTATTTCTAATTTTTTAAGGAATCTGATGCTGTCAAAGAAATTCAGGTCTGGAAAGTCGTCATGGCGGTTATGAATTGTTAATTCAATTGTCGCACTGGGGCAAATGGTGGCACATAATTCTTCAGCTAGATCCAGTGCTTGACGTTGATCATCCGGGATTTGACTGACTTCAATTTTGACCGCCTTTAATGGCTTCAAAAATAGCATATTATAGTCCTGAACTAGTTTCCGAATAGTGAGTGAGGGGATCAAATCGCCATCGTTATGATTTACACCCAATATTATAATTTTGTTGAAACGCCAACAAGTTTGAGAATGCAAAAATGCAAGGAAGTTGCCCATATGGGTTGTAGTTTTGTTGACATCAACATAATCAGGTTCACTGCAACCAAAAATCAACGGTTATTTTGCAGAATTTTTTTCTCTGAAAAGTATCCTACTATAGAATCTAACAATTGCAAAATGCAAATCATTACCGATTGCTCATAAATTAGAACAAGGCGGCTCGCTAATGTGCGATGGCACATAAGGTTCCGACCCCGCCCATCCACAATTTTGGCATAATTGTCTACCAAATGAGGAACAGATAGAAAAATCCAAAAAATATTTTTTGCAAATCCCAAAAAAGTCCAAGTCTTTTTCAGAAAGTTCTGTATGAACGATAAGATAGCCTCCAAAGCAAATAACTCAGTGGAGTAAAAATTGATGCATTAGATTGCTGTAATATGTCAATATTAATAAAGCGAGTCAAGACGAACAGCAAAATCAAACAATAACAACAACAAACATTAATTACATCAAAAAATTTATGTCCCTCTTAAAACCTAAATTTAATAAAATAGTCAACATACCGTCAGATAAACCTAAAACTAAACAAAAATAACTTATAAATCACCAGAAAACATATGCGACCAGTCCATAAAAAGGTTTGGTAACAATTATACAAAAAAGAAAAAAAACAGTAAAGTAAAAAAATCAACTTATTTTTTTGAAACAGTTAACTACAAAGTAATAAATACCATTATGAATCAATTAATATTACCACAAATTTACGATAACCACTGTTTCTGTAGAAGGGCAGTAGGACCTGACCTGATTCATTTTTTGAAGCGGCTAAAAAGATTAAAAAAAAAACAAACAAAATTTCAATTGAAACTTGCCAGAAAACGCTGTCAAAACCGTCAAGCCATATTTTGGCCCTAAAATATATTCGATTGCGCTTTCCTCAAACAGCTATAATGTATTACGTGGCCATTCATTAGTAAGACTAAGTAACAAGTAGACAAAAAACCGAAGTGCTAAAATAATACTTTTAATTTTTTTTTGCAAATTAAAATTACATTCAATGTCATGAAAGGCATTAATTACAAAAAAACTGTTTAAATAGGTTCGTTTATTCATGAAAAAGAAGCCCTCGAGACCTGTAATTATCCAGAATATTTCTTGCATCTACAAAAAGAACGTCAAATATGACAAAAATCAAATTAATTTACTTTTTTTTTGTGAAAAACCGGTGTCGAAGCCGGTAAGGTCATAACTATTTCTTGAAAAAAAAAATTTGGGACACCAATCCCTTTTATTCCCTTGACACCCATAATGTCATACTTGACCTGTAATTAACTAACGAGATTAGGTAATGAAAAGAAACATAAAAAGAACAAAATTGCGAAATTGAATTTTTTTTTTAATTTTGGAAAACGATTGTTTTCAAAGTCATGAAAGCCATCAGCTATCTATTAATATCAGAATATCGGTTCTTCTGTTTTTCCATGAAAAGCCAGTGAAAGCTATCACTATGCAGGAAACTTCATACGACCGAAGCGACAAAGTATAAATGACAGTTAGACAAAATTTAAAAAATTCAATCGATTTCTTCAAGAAAGAGGCGTCGAGGCCATTAAAACGATGATGTATATCTTTCACAATTTTAATATGTGCCTTATGTTGAACGCCAATAATATGACATGAGAACTGTGATAATGTGACAAAATTAGAAAACGTGAAAAACTGGCAAATATCAAAACAAACAAAAGTCTGAAATCTTGTAGTATCAAAGCCAGAAAACAATAACTTCAGGCTTAAAACTGCAACCGAGAATAAATGTTAAATCAGTAGAAAGAAAAAACACTCTTTTTTTGCTGAAACTAAGCTGGAAGTTGAACACATTAAGAAAAAAATAGAGGAAAAGTTAATTAAGCCATTATTTATTGAAAAGTCAATTATTTTTTTTAAAAAAGAAACGACCATAAACTTTCAATTAAAAATTTAAATGCATTAGCTTCGAGCTGCTTAGTAAGCGAATTGGTTGGACCTATCACTCCTGAGCTTTGATTTGATATGTTCTGTTCTTTATTATTAAAAAAAGGTCTTTTTTAAAAAAAAAAGACCGACTGATTGCAACCCGATTTTTTTTGGATTGTAACAGTCCAAGAATGGCCCAAAACTATCCCTGCTAATGCTTATTGTCCGTTAGGAACAATTGATTTTTCGAATGTTGTAGATATAGATAACTTGTTAGTAGAAAACTCAAATTAAATTCTGCATTTTTGATAATCAACGAGTAAAGTTAGCAAAAAAGGCAAAGTTTTAACTACAGAGCACTCTCAGCGGACTCTGAAGTAGACATTTCGTGCTGTTTCTGATAAAAAAGGCTAAATTTTGAAATGTTTATCCAGATTTTTGACCAAAAAATATAAATTAAAACAATCAACAATGCTTGTTCGTCTTCAAAAATAAAATAAACGACACTATTCTTAAAAATTATAGCAAATTTTAGCAAAACTGACGAAAATATAGGCAAAAATTCCGGAAAATGTGAATAAAAACAACGTGAATTCACTCTACTCTTCTCAGAAGTTTAAACCTCGATAACTCCCTTTAGAAAACGAAGTTTAAAAAAATCTTTTTAACTCCATATTGTACGCTGGACGAGCTTTCTTATGATACCAGTCTCAACTCTCTACGATGAATATATCGATCGGCGAAAATTCACGGAACAAAAAAAACCCATTTGAGTATATAGTTTCTCCCCCCTCAAGAGGGTCGGAACAAAAAAAATTTAGAAAAAAATTGCTTTATTGCATGTCTATGATTAGGTCTTGAACTATCTTTATCAAAAGATGTAAAATGAGCAATTTTTATTTTTATGGTCAAATGGGACAACTGAAGGGGCGGATTCTAAGCGGAGCTTCGGCTTTGGCTGGAAAAAAAATAAATGATGAGGACAAACACAAATAAACTGCATCGGACTATGAACTCTACCACAATACAAACTCAGCATTAAAACTACACATCATTTCCCTTTGTACAAAATTTTGAAGTTCCACTATCCTAAATTCTTTAATACTTTGCTCTTTTTTCCTTCAGGCCAAAATTTTGAATGAGTTTGGATTCCATGCGCTCAGGTTTTGGTTACTTGCGTCTGTTTCCATTGGGCATATTGCCCATTGAGTTTCGGTCTCTGATTTGTCTTCAACTTTCAGCACACACCGCCCTTTTGTTGAAGTACTTTTTTCTCGCATGATTAGATTTGCGCACTTTCTCAACGTTAGAAATGTCTTGCTGCCTAAGTTTTTCTCGCGGCGCTTTTTCGGCGGATCTTTTTTGGCGTTCTTGGGTACTTCTTTGTACCTTAATTGCTTGTGCTAGAGATTGCTTGTACCTCTGGCGTTACATCGGGGGATTATTCGTTTTCGCGGGGCTTAACTCTGTGTTTTCCTTTATGTGGCTTTCCTTCAGAATTTGCTAGTTTTATACTGTTAAACTATTTGGTGCGTTGCATGGGGGTCACTACATCCTTTTTTAGCTGATTTCACCAAACTTTGCAGTTGACAAGCCTCCCAAATCAATGCATATCCCTCCAGCCGCAGCCTTCTTCTTAGACAGTGACGTTCCTTCAGTGCTCGGACCTCCAGGCCTCTTTGAAGGTTCCGCGCCATGTTGTTTTCCCTGTGGTTTTTGTACCACTAATGTTCTCGCCATTACGACTGTCGCTCTTCCTAATTGTTCCGACCCCACTTGTGGGGGGAGGAACTATATACTCAAATGGGTTTTTTTTTGTTCCGTGAATTTTGGCCGACCGATATATTCATCGTAGAGAAATGTGCGTGGTATCATTAAAAAGCTCGTCCAGCGTAGAATTCGAAATTAAAAAGATTTTTTTGAATTTCGTTGTTTTCGAGGAGTTATCGAGGTTTACAGTTTCATGTGAACACTGGATATTTGGTTCACTTTTGTTCACTTTTACCGTAATTTTCGTTCGAATTAACGTTTTTTTCTACGAAAAATTTAATTCAAAACTAGATTTCACGCCAAAAGTAAATCATTTTTAGGTTTTTAATAGACGAAAGGAGATAATAAAGACTATTTCTAGTCTTAGAAGGAAGTTTAATATATAAAAAAAATTCGAAATAGGTTTGGGAGCTCTTTTTTTTTAGAAATTTTTTTTTATTTTTTTTTATTTTTTCAAGTCACCTAGAGACTACTAGACACTTTTAATATCGAAGTTCCGTTAATGACAAACCTCTTTTACGATCAAATGAAGCCCAATGAACAAAAAATTTGTTTCGAAGGGATCGCTCATGTTTTTTTTGGACTCGTATCTCAAATTTCGTAATTTCAAATGAAATTTTGATCTATTTTTTGAGGTTTTACTAAAGTTTTATAATCCTATGGCATAAGCTTGTTGACTAAAGGTGCAATAGATTTGCTAATGAGCATTAAGTGAACCTATCTAGTGCTGTGAGTGGACAGCTAATGGCTGTTAAGACTTTGAAAATAAATTTTCGAAAGTTTTTTAAAATTAGTAAATCATAAACTTATTTTTGTGAACTTTAGGTTCGTCTCAGTAAAAACAGGATTGAACTCCTTCATACCACTGCAACATAAGTTAATCTCATTGGCGGCTCTATCAAATAACTATTGGTTATACGTCTTCAATGCCACAAGATTTCAAATTTTTTTAAAAAATTTTTTGGAACTTTCGTTTTATTGGTTCATTTTGAAATCTTATCACGTCATCCTATTATTGATGGCTACATCTTCTTTTAGTGAAGACGTCCAAAGGATCATAGATAAAACTTTCTGAGAAAAAAATATGGTTTAAATGGCTTCAAAACTTTCTTCTCCCATTTTTCTAAAAAAATTTTGGTTTTTGCCTGTTTTCGTTGTTTTTTTTCATAGTCATAAGACATATTGTGACGTCTTATTGATTACCTAGGCATCATAAACATCCTTGTATTCACATCGTGGCATAGCTGAGCGTATTCATTAGATTCCTATGAAAGATTTTGAGTTTAATGGCTGTTAAGACTTTAAAAATATTTTTGTATTTTTTTTTGAGCATAAATCAATCTTAAGCTTATTTTCGTGGATTGTAAGTCAGCCTCGGTAATGACAGAACCGCTTTTTTCTACATCAGCAACAGTTTTTCTAGTTAGCGGTTTTGTCTTCTAACTATTGGTTTTTTTGACTTCGGTGCACGAGTTTTCATAAATTTTATAATTTTCGGATTTTTTTTAGTAATTTTGTTTCCTTTTGAAATCGTATTACATTATCCTAATATTGATAGCTCCCATTGGCTTAATGAAGACGTTCAATGGATCGTTGAAAAAGTTTTCAGAGAAAAAAGCTTATGTTTTAAATAGCTTCGACACTTTCTTCTCTGAATTTTCTACCGAACTTTTGGATTTTGCCTGTTTTTGTTGTTGTTTCCATAGTCAATGACTTGTTGTAATGTCTTATTGATAAATTTTGAACGACAAACATCCTAGTCGTCACATCATCTAGGCATAATTTAGCGTATTAAATGCCTTCCGTTGAAAGCTGTAGAATTTTTTGACTTTGATACTATGGGTTTTCTCAAAAATTTCGTGGTTTTGATGTATTTTTCTTTGCCATACGACATATTGTGATGAGTTATTGATGTCACTTGAATGAAACCTATGATTGCTATTTCATCGAGGCAGAATTTAGTGTGTTTAATTAACTTAAAATGTAGCATTTTTTTAAAATTCAAACATCTATTTTTGTTATCTCTTCATTTGGTTGACAAATAGTCAAAAATGTAGATGAGCTCGGGTCGGAACATCATGTGCGAACGCACATTAACGAGCCGTCTTGTATTTTTTCTGTGTTAGTTTTTACTGTTTACGGTATGTGCCTAACTACCTTAGCTGCTAACTAAATAGCCTCTAGCTGCTACTCTTATTGTTTGTCTTTCTATGTAGCTGAAGCTGTCCCAGTAAATGATTTTGCGTGGATGTGGACACTATGTTCCGACTGGCAGTCTCGTCCTCCCAGATGCCTGTAATCTCAAGTCCTTTTACTTGAGTGTCTGCCGCCGGCCATCTCTCCTACTGGTATCAGTCGCCAATTCACCTATTCTTCTTCTTGTGGGTCTTGTGGTTTTTCGCTTCAGTCTAAAGTATATAAATTTTTCTGTTTCAATAGCTGCCAATTTAATTTGAACACGGATGCTTCTTTCATTGCATGTTTGAGTCACTCAATTTTTATATTACATCATTTTTGGATCGTATAGTGCGTTATACGTTTTCGATTCCCCGGGGATAACTCACTTGTGCATGTTGAAATTGAATTTTTTTCACGGCAGAGTGACGTGATTTTGAACGAATTCAATGCTGTCCCGTGATCTGCTTTCATTGTTCTAGGTGTGCCATATAAAGCTGTATTCTTATTCAAAAATTTATTTTTCTGTTCGGATTTTGTATCCGATCAGAATATTGCTGCATCCAAACCTGATAACGAATCAATTCCAGCTAACGCAATGTTTTCCGGCTACGGAGTTTTCCTTTAGGTACTGTCCTAAAGTCAATTTGTAGCTCCTCAATAGCTTCGACACATTTTCTAAATTTTCCTAGGTATAATTTGGCTATAATTAGATCTAAGTTTTTACCTCTACACTAACACTCGCCAGGAGTTCGCAATCGCTTCGATGTCTCCTATCAAGAAGATTGTCTACATGTCCTTTGCCATTTTGATCACATTTGACGTTTCATGGTGCGGCTCTTGGAATCTTTTCATGACTTAAGCTTTTAGTTTTTGTGGGGTTACTTGCCCTCCGTCCATTCACTAGCAAATTTAAACAAATGTGATATCTTATGTGTATTTTGCATTTACTGTTCGACGCTGCTCATGCGAGCCAGTATATCCTCCTGAAAGCTTTCTATGAGAATGGCAACTCCCTAGAGTAATTGGTCCTTTTGAAGAATTGCCGCTATAAATTTGACATCGGAGAAGTTTGGTAATGCTCTTGCTTTGCCGATAGTGACCATTTTAGTGGCTCACATGAGTATGGTGACCTTCTTCATCATCCCCTTTTTGTCTCTGTGTTCTTAAGAAATTGTTCAGGTTGTCTGTGTTTAGTTGTTAATTCTTTCATTTGTTAACTCTGAGCTGTGGATGATAGTTTTTGAAACCACCAATTTTTGACGCTAAAAAAATTAGATCCCTTGACCAACTTGTATTTTCGCTAACAGTATTACACACTGAGTTTATTCGCCGAGATAAATGTATTAGGCTTTCCTCGATTATGATTGTTCAAACTAGTTTGATCAATGCTTAGCTTGTTTCGCTTTGCCCATTGTGTTGGGCAATACTGCTGAGTGATTTTATTCACCCAGCTTAATGATTCTTTATTTCGATTAGTTTTTTGAAATGGGAAAGTATTGTTGTGAAACGAGGTAGGAAGCGTTTTTCCCGCTGGATCTGACAAGTAATCAGCAATCCTAAATTTTGCTTCTGGAAAATGTTTGTAAAATTTTGTTGGTTTAGTCTCTTTACGCAAAGAGTTAGTTGACTAATGTATCTTTTATTGGCCCTATTTGATTTTAAAGCGGATAATCATGCTTTGTGGTCAATTACGATTGGAAGCTCCCTTTCGAATATTAGTTTCTAAAGTGCTCTGTTGCCCCAACCACTGCAAATAATTCCAACTCGTTTGTTGATTGCTTTCTTTCAGCTGCGTTTGGAAGTTTCCATGCGAAAGCGCCAGGTTTTCACCTATTGGGCAAATTTGTTCCCGGACTCTGTTTGTTTCTAAAACTGCCTCCAATACTTAGTGCTCTCCAATGCATAGTAAACTAGTTTATTCGTTGAGATTGAGTGTTTAAATTCTATATGTCTATAATCATCCATTCACATTTTTATTTGTTTTTGTTTGAAATGTCCCAAAAACACTGCCATTAATTCAAATCGTTTCAGAATGAATTTATGAAATTGTTTACGAAAACTAGGAATAATTTTAACTGTTTGTTCGTCTTAATTAATGGAAACATTTGGACACCTTCCGTCATTGAAACCCTCGGGGGTATCCCATTGGAAGAAATTTTATTCACGTTTTCAGTTTCACGAATTCCTATTTCTCTAAAATTAGTGAGTGGGTCTTCAGGTTTTATATGTGATGTCAGCCGCTGCAATTTAGTCTAATATAGAAATTTTTGTGACATTTGGTATGTCGTCAAAAAAAGCATAAACATCAAGAAAACTTTGACATGAAAGACTTAAAGCTCCTATAAAATCTGGAATCGTTGTAATACTTGCTTAGAAACCTGTTTTGAACTGATATGTTTCAGTTGCTTGTCAGCGAGTGCTATTTCAAGACTTTTTTATGTTGTCAAACACCGCAAATTGGTCTAATATAGAAGTTTTGTGACAATTCATATGTAGTAAATAACTGCAAAAGCTTCAGGAACATTTTGAAATTAAAGATCTATAACTCCTTGAAAATCTGGCGGCGTTGTAGTAAATGCTTAGAAACCTGCTTTGAATTGATATGTTCCAGTTGCTTTACCGCAGGCAATAGAGAACTTTCACTGTTGATTTATTTTTTGATCCAGTGGTAGTTGACCTCAAAAACATTTATGATCTTTTTTAAAAACATTGTTTCCCCGGTTTTGTTCTTTCCTGCTAATTCAAAAACTTCTCAATAAATTAATCAGTGTTAGGCATTTGGTATTTATTCTTTTCAGCTCATTTTTGTTATAATCTTGTCGAGCGCAATTGTTACCGATCCTTTATGTTTGACTGTATTGACAACAGGCTAAGATAGGTCGTGCATATATCGTCTGCGCAGCTTCGAAGCTCTTTTAATTGCCTGAATTTGTTGGTCTAATTGTTTCTTGTTTATTTTTTGCAAGGTTATGAGAACTTGTTTTCCTGTTTTTTTTGTTCCGTCAGTTTTAAAGGAATATTAAAAATTGCGCACTTGAGTTCTTCAATTCGGCCAAGGCAGCAAAAAAATTGGGTGTAACCTACTGAAGTGTTTATTCCATTACTCTAGCTCCGGTTTGTCATCACTTACCTGTTGCACTTCTTGTTGCAGATCCAGATCTTCCTTCTAGATGGGCTTGATCCAAAATTTGGCAGTATGTCAAGTCGCAACACCACCGCCTCATTTGCTAGCACTTCAAGTTTTGCCTGTGTTATCTAACAATTGGACTTCATTTCTGTACGGTGGATACCAAGAATTTAAATATTTTTCGAGTGAAATTTTTTGTGAACTCTTGTTCCTGTTCTTCAGGTTCCTTTAGTTTTACAATTGAACCCATCTTTTGTTTTAGTTTGTGCTATGCGTAAATTGTTATGGGTGATCCGGTATCTAGAAAATGCGTGTGTTGGTTTTTCTCCTAGCTGTCTTCTTCCTTTCAAGGCCCTTGAACTTAGTTTCATAGGCTATGAGTTTTTTCATCAACATCAACAACAATTATCTCAGTTATTTTTTGCTCACTTTTGGTTATCTTTTTGTCCACAGAGTTGTCCCAAGATCCTCCGTGGACTTGTTGATTCTTTCTGCTTTGAGTCGTTCTGCCAAAACGTTTTCTAGCGGAATGGCCCTTTTCCAAAGTTGTTACAATTTGAATTTCTGGCTAATTTTTCACCCCATGATTCCGAACCACGGCTCAGTCATATACATATTGTGCACGTGTTCTGGGTAACACTGCTTCTCGGTTTCATCCCTCTCATGTATCGGCCTTGTCGTCTTCTTCTTGTTTTCCCCTGCCACCTCAGAGTTGATGGGCTCAATTTTGTGGCTACGCCTAGCGTGTAAACGATCTTGCAATATTGTTCCATGGGTTGTTGCCGTCCTGAAGGTTTCATCTGGTGTGAGTGTTTCTATCCACTATTCTCTGTGAGTTCTGACTTCTATCATGGTTGCAATAAACTCATCTCTTGTCAAAAGAGACAGTATTCCCCTAAACAAAAGAGACCTTCAATTCCCCTAAACTCCTTTTTCGGTGACATTCAACAGAAGATTGCGTAGAATTTCTCTGTCGTTTCGCCTTGTTTCTGCGTTTTTGTCAGAAATTGGAATATTTTGTAGGTTACATTACTGTCTCTTTCGGTTAATTGTTCAAGTGAATGGAGGACATCCGGTTACCGCTGTTGTCTTGCTACTAAATGTAGTCTCCTTTCGTTAAATGTTTTTTGCCATTCTGTCGCAAGTGTAAGATTGGACACTGTTTTCAGTTTTTGGTCAATATGGCCTAATCCATCCACGTCCGCTGGTAGGGCGGCAATGGTTTTCAATTATGTGTCGTTTATCAAGTCTTCCGTAATGTCATCATGTTTAGCAATCGTTGCTAAATGGAAACATTCTACCCATGTTTCTCAAGGGATTCAAGGATCCGTTGTACTACTGGGTTAACGAGGGGTTAAACCTATTTGGTTTTGTTGCTCATCTTTTCTGTTAGCAGATCCCGCTGGCTGCGCCTTTCTTTATCTCTAAGTATAGGCCTTCAATTTTAGTTTTTAAAAGATGTAAAGTGAGCAACCTTATTGTTTCAGTTTAAACAAAACAACTAAAGCAGTGCTTTACCGCAAAAAAAAGCAGTCTACCGCAATAAAGCAGTCTACAGCAAAAAATTAACATTAAACTTGTATAAATCGGGCTATCCTGGCTACATCCAGGATGCTCAAAAAAACTCCAACAAACCAAATTCAATAGCAATGAAAGTTGAACCGAAGCTACCAATTAGCAACGAAATGCAACAGCAAACAGAATCATAGTAGACTGATATCCGACTAACCGCCATTTGTGAAAACTTACGTGAATCCAACTTATTTTCAATGCAAACCGTTTTGGTCCAGCGCCTCACAAAACCTGGGACCAACTCAGCTGTAGAAGAAGTTGAATTGAAATAATTAGCATGGAAATTATAAACCAAAATGAACGATATCAGGATGGTGTCAGAATAGCGTATTTGCGAAGGTTTTTTGCATTGAAACTTTTGATGTCACCTTTTTTGAAACATTTTAAAGCATATTAGAGCAAAATAGTGAATATAAGGTTCCCTAAGATTTTCAAAGATCAAATTTACTAAATTATTGTTATGTTGAATAATCGACACAACCCTTTTTCTAGAACGTTAGTTTTGTCCAAAAAAGAAATATTTCGAAATCAGGTAGTTAACTAGGCATGCAAACAATTCTATTTAGCGTGTGCTTGGGTCGAACTTCATTTTAATCTGTTCCAAGACAGAGCAGACCAGTAATTGTCTAAAGCTGCATAGAGATCCAAAAGAAATAGAACTACAGCAGTTCATAAAAGCACGCAAATTTTCCGGCTATTATGTTTTAGACTGAACCGAGTAGTTGTTCTGCGCCTAAAAACCGAAACCAAAAACAAAAAGGAACAAATTTTAAATCACATTGGGAAGTTTTGAGAATTCCAGACTTTACTGAGCGAAAACTCTCACCTCTAAAATATGAAGTTAGCAAATAGTTGAAGGAAAACTGAAGGACAAGACCGACGAAAAGTAGGCAGAACTTCACTAAAAAATATTAAACATTATGAATATTAAACACTAAAAAATATTAAACTACTGAAATATGAAGCATAATATTCAATTTGAAGCATAATAGAATGAACCCACCAAAAGCCTTCTTCGGTGTTTTTATAAAAACACTGATAAGTCAGCGAGCTTGGCAAAGTCTTTCCAAAAAAATTAGCAATGGCTACAATTTGTGTAATTATAGCGATGACTTCATGAAACATCTTGGGTTACTAGCCAATGCCTACATCTACGAAGCTTGTCAGCAAAACATCAATTGATTAACGAAAACGTTTGCAAAGGAGATTTCAGTTTTTAATCACATGTTAGTTTTTTTTTCATTTTTATCTATTTGAAATTCTGTTAACTATGGCGGTTAGTAACTGTGGACAATAGTGACCGCGAGGACAGGTGGGAAAAGAGTGGTGGACACAATTGAAAAAATCTTGTGACTGTTGTGGACGATTCATCAAAAACAGGCATCGTGAATAATTGCAGCAGATATTTCCAATTTTGAAGCAAACTTGAACTAAGATTGCCTACTCCTACGCACGCTTATGTTTCCTATCTTGTAAGATGGTCCTGAATAAGTGTGACAACGACTCGTATGTTCACTTATCAAACGTAATTCAATGACCTTTCCCAGGTCGAAGAGGCCAGACTGAAATCAGCTCTGATCAGACCATCTTCGAGCGCACTCATGTTCTCGGTGCGCTCCAATTACATGGTCTGGAGAAAGCTTCGGGCGCACTTTTGTCTAGACTATAGTCTGGAACTTGTCTGATCATGGGTCATTTCCGTCTGATACGGTCTGACCAGAGGCAGTTTCGAGCGCACACTAGTCTGATCAGATGCCAAGTCGAGCACGCACCAGCCTGATCAGGGTGTGAATTTTGGGAGCAAAATAGTCTGATCAAAAGACGTTTTCGAGAGCACTTTAAGCGCACACGGAGCTTTGAGCGCGCGATAGTCAAATCACAGGACAATTCAGTCTGCGTCGGTCTGATCAGAGGCCAGTTTTGTCTGGGAAGGTCTGATCAGAGGCCTTTTTGATCTGGGCCTCAACCTGGGTTACATTGAGTAATCGAATTTATTGCGTAAACATCGCTAACACTACATAATTCGGCATTTCTGGCTTAAAAGATAAATTTAAAAGTTTTGATTAATAACCGTTCATGAAGCCTAATTTCCAGAGGTATCTTGAGAATTTGTCTGTTGATAGTGTCGTAAAAGTAACGGTTAGTAGCACGAAATGATATGACATTTTGAAGTCCACCCTCAGATGAGGTAATAAGCAGCTGGCAAATATTCATGATACAAATATCTGGCAAATCGAAGATCGTTTTTGAATATACTGTGTTTGCATTCATTGTTTCAGGTAACAATTAGCTTAGCTTTTTAGACTTTTCGTAAAGTTACTTATTGTGACAGAATAGTTAGATTTGCTAATTTAAAGAAAAACAGGTCAGCTCAGTTTAAGATTTGTTGAACGCGCTGTATGAAAATTATTCTCATCAATATATATTATAAAAACAGCTTAGTTATTTATAGTTCATTTAAAGTTGCTCATGTCTTAAACTTTCTGCCACCGCAATTATAAGAACAGCCGTGAAGTGAGAATTATTTAATGATAGTTAGTTTTTCAAGCTAATTGATAACTAATTCAACTTCAAATTTGATAACTATAGCTGCTATAAACATTGCTGGCTCATATTCGCCAGAAAGTACAAACCTGCTTTGAATAAATTTCCAACTTCACTATCGTTTCAGCAGCTCATAATTTCTGCTAGTTTGATGCCGTCATTGAGCGTGTAAGCCAATTTTGTACTTCTGCATGACGCTGCCAAAGGTTGTAAGCGACCACGCAGAAGGCAAATGCTGAAAGTTGTTAGCGATCAGATTCTGAAAATAGTTGTTATCTGCCGCGAAATTCTTTAGTCGCAAACTGAACTATCTCCACCACGATCAAAACCCTCTAACATTACAGGATTCTGTTGTTCTGTGAATAATTCAATCCCAGCTTTAAATGTTTGCAAAGACGCCCCCTTAAACATTTTGGTGGCGTATGAAAGTTTACGCAGTTGACTTCATATTTCGAGAAATTGAATTCTCTGTAAAACCTAAAGAGGTAACAGTAAAGAGCACAATTAAGCAAAACCTTAGGCATGGTTAAGATGAATACTGCAGTGTTCCACAATTGAAAGTTCTGCTCATCTTCCTTGGCGTTGTTCAGTTTTTTGTGTTATTGTTACTGCTTTCTTTCCAAAATTATCTCGATTTCTTTTAAGGGATGGGATTGGTTTTTTTATGTATTCACGAAAGTTGATATAGTAAGGCGGATGCTGGTTATTTTGTTGAAGAATCTTTTGTTGGAGATATTCTAAGGTATCTGTTAGCAGGATTAAGGACACGGTAGCGCAACAACCCCGATGAGGCAGCACAAAATTTGGCAAGTTTGATATTGAAGCTGTTTAAGCTCACAATATGTGAGAGAAAATAAGATAAAATATTTTTAGGAGATTCAAAACAGAAGAGAAGAGCAACGAGTTTAACAAAAATCAGTCGTATATACAGTTTGAAAAATAAATATATTATTTACAGTTTACATTTGCAAAAGTGTTAAATAATCAAAAATCAGCAATTTAGAGTCGTGTCAGTGGGTATCATTTCATAATTACATGCAAAAATTTAGTGCACTTGAGATGGTTCATAAAAATTGCATTTATCATTCATAATTAGTAGATAAATTTCAATATTTGACAAACATACAGTTCAAAACTGATTCACATTCCTTTTCTAAACTGTTAGCTGAAGTTGTCGTCATTAATCTAGTAAGTTTCTTTTCTGAGTTTATTAACATAAGTTTCTCAGCTCCAAATATTTTCTAAGTTCTTTGCTGTGCATCGATATCCCCACTCAGATTGTTGCTGCTAAGTAAGAATCTGGACTTGCCCAATAGTTGTTCTCGATGTTGTTCTCCTTTCTGCTGTGACAAAGATTTCGACCAAAGATCTGCTGCCATTTCATCTGTTGGCGTGTAGATCAATTTGATTGAGTTGTCATTCGGCTGAACTGATGTTTCGTTTCGATGTGTTTTAATCGTTTGTAAAGCACCGGGTTATTTGCCTGCTTTATGCAAATCTGATTGTCCTTTTCCATGGTTGTGGGCTCAAACTCTTCGTACCCCAACTATTTAAGAAAACCACTGGGTCATTCGTGAAGCGTGATAAAACATTTTAATCCACATGATATCTGGTCTTGTTTGCTTAGCTAGGTAAAACAACGAACCCGCTAGACTTCTAAAATCATGTGAATCTACTCTTACTGCATTTTATAAACTCTTTTAAATTTTCGGTTATTTTCTGCTGGAGTTTTGCTCGGTTTGCAGTCTTGCATATTGAACTGTTCTAAAATGCTTTGAGTAAACTTTTTTTGTTTTTAAATTATTCCTCGTTCTGTTCTCAGAATTATCATTCCAAGAAAACATTCAAGTTCTCCCCTGTCGTCCATTATAGATTTTGATTCTATTGAAAATTTCAAATTCATGATTGCTGTTCGACTAATTCCTGCTATAACTAAGTCATCAACCCACACTAAAAAACTATTTGTCATCTGCTTTGTTTTATAGAAAAAGGAGTAATCTTGTTCACTTCTCTCAAAACCATGCTCAATTAGAAAAGTGGAAAAATCCTGATGTCAATTTAAAACTGCTTGCTTCAGTCTATATTTTGATTTTTTAAAGCTTACAATCAAACTTGTTCCCATTGCTGCCGAACTTTTTGAAACTTTTCAGTTGCCCTAGATAAAATTCTTCGTCTATTTTAGGATGAGAAAAAGCTGTTTTTACATCCATTTGTTTTAAAAAGAAATTTTTGCCAGCAAATAAAGCTACACAAATTTGAAAGGTTTCAGTTTTGTTAGTGGGAGCAAAGGTAAACGAATTTTCAATTCCCTCAATTGATTTAAAAACTTTAGCTACACAACGAGCTTTAAACGTATCAATCTTTCCAATTGAATCAGGTTCAGTTTTTTACACCCATCGGGCAGGAAAAATATTTTGTACTTTATATTTTGGAACTAAGTCCCAAGGTTTGTTTCATATAAGCCTTTTATCTCTGCCTTCATTGCTTCAAGCCATTTGTCTTTTTGTTCCGAATTAATAGCGCTTTCAAATTCAGGCTCGATGAAATTTTTTATTGTGCTTTGATTAGCATGAGAGGAGCTTTTACCAAAGAGTTCCGGAGGTGCTTCAGACCTGTCACTTCGTTTAACTTCTCTATCTTGTGCTGCTTCTTTTCTCAATCTTTTCAATTAAAAGTACTCAGAACTACTATGTATGGTATTTTGGTCTCCTGAGGGAATTGCAATTTGACCTAGTTTACTTATCATTTGCAGTCTTGAGGGTGTTTTTACCCTTTTCTGTTGTGAGTTTTTGACAGGTACTTGAATTTTTCAAGGCGTTTGTTCTTTTTTTTTCACTGCGTTTTTTGGATTAAACGGTTGGTTAATTTTAGATTTTGGTTAGACGATTGGACTAGGTCTTTCTTCTTTAATTTTGTGGTCAACTCAGTTTCTGTATTGTTTTCACTATCCTGAACACTCTCTGTTTCAGTCGTTACAACCTTTGAATTTAACTCACTTGAGTTGCTTGTATCTTGAAGTTCCTATCTAAGTCGTCTACGTCTAAATTTAAATCTTTCTTCTAAGTCTAATTTTAAAAAGCTCTATTCTATATCTTTGATTCCATTATAAAAACTTGGTAGATTGTTTTCACTGAACCAAACGTTTTTCTAAAAGCAAAAATTTGCCTGGTTTTTTTGTTTTGCAACAAATAGCTGTAGTTTTATCAGGGTAAACAATGAAAGAGTCAATTTGTTGCTTTTGGATCAAACTTTGGATCAAAGCTTGCTATCGCGTTTAGTATTTCATAAGTACTTTAGTTTTACTACTGCGTAGCCACTTAATTCTTCAATGAAACTAATTGCATATCTGTTGCCACCTATACGTAATGACTCACTCTTCCGATAACGTAAGAGAAAACTTTTTCTAATTTTTGAGTTGCTTTGTTATCGCTCTCTTTTTGAACAGGCTTATTCGAATTTTTTCCTAGAACACAGTTTTCACAAAAATCGGAAGCGTGGGAAGCATCATTTGTTGTGTTTATTGCATCTCTAAAGTTCAAATGACCACGTTTCTTGTGCCAAAGTTTTACTTGACATGTGCCCACTTAAAACTTAAAAATGGTGCTTGTTTTCTTTTCTGTATGGCAAAAAGAACAATCTGCCTCTTGATATCAGTCTGAAGGTTTCTTTTTTCTGAGTATTAGCACTGACTTAGTTTTTGAGCGAAATATCTTCCGTTGGTTTTGAACTAGACTTGAAACTGAAATTAGGTTTGTTTTGTACTATGGTACATGGGGAACTTTTTCAAAAGTGAATTTATGTATTACACAATTAGTGTCTCATCTACATGCTTTCTCATCTACATCTCTTATTCCTTCAACTTTTGTTTTTCCTTCTATCTGGATTGCTAAGTGTGGTTTATAGTTTTTGATAATTTTTAAACCAGGTTTATCTACCATCATATAATCAGTGCTGGTTGAGTCTTCTACTAAACCAATTTTTGAAACTTCAAGTGAGTTTTCAGCGCTTAAACCTTTGAAAAATTTTGCTAAGCCTTTACGAGGACTTTTTTGTTCACGTTTACATGCACTTGTTGGATGGTCTTTAGCCTTGCATATACTACATACAGCTTTATATGTTTGGAATAAATAGCTGCTAAATGTTCCGGGTTGTTACATGCAAAACGCAATCTAAGTTTTTGGGAACCACCAGGCTTAGAAAAAGACTTCCTAGGATGTGATTTGAATGATGAGTGTATACCAACCTCATGAGGACCTTTTTTTGCTGACATGGCAAAAAGCTGATTCTCTTCCACATCTTCTTTATGTCTGCGGTTCTAATCGAAGTTATTGGGACGCTTCCTTAGTTCCATAAAATTCTCTGCCGGGTTGAATCTCTCCTGCATCCCAAAATACTGGTAATGATGTTGAAGGCCGTTCACAGCCTCTCAGACCAATTCTTCCACTCTGATCAAGTACTGGTGGATGGCTTTTTCCTCTATAACTTGTAGTCTGGCCAAATGCCTCGTCAGACTTTTGACTGTTGTTGTCTCGTTGCTTCTAAACTGAAGTTGCCAAGCTTTTTGATCATCTCCGAGACACTTGCTGTTCACACAGCCATGCCGAAGGAGCATGAGGTTGCTGGTTTCTAGTGTCGGTGTCAGGTAACACCAAACCTGGTTTTTGCGGCAAAACTGTTGCTCTAGCTTGAGTCTGTTCCTCGTATTCCTGGGTTTGCACATCATTGGCATCTTCCCTCAGCGGGCTGGCCCGCCAGGTAAGCCAACGGTGTCTCTGAGCGTTCCGAGGAGGACCTTGGTTTGTGCAAAGGCAGCGGAACGAGTGCTCTATGTTATGTAGTCTTCCGCTAAGCCACTGAATGTCATCCACTTCAAACTATAACCAACTTTTCTATCTCAAATTCTGATATAAATTTAAACTACCAGGGAAATCTCAAATTTTATATCTCAAAACTCTGGCCAATCTAGAAGAGCAAAAACTGTCAACACTGACCCCGAAATCTCAACCAAAAACACTGTTGGCGTATCAACAGTCTGATGGCTGGCCCATAAACTGGCTGGCACGACTGTTGGAAAGTTTGAGATTGAAGCTGTTTAAGCTCAAATAATGTTAAAGATTGAGATACTTAAATTTTAGGAGGTTCAAAAGAGAAGAGAAAAGATTTTAACAATAATCAGTCGTGTATATAGTTTCAAATATAACTATATGCTTTTTACAGTTTACATTTGTTAGAAGTTTAGTGAATCATAAATCAAGCGATTTTGAGGCGTGTGAGTGGGTGTCATTTCATGATTGCATGCAAAAATTACGTGCACTTGAGATCGTTCACGAAGCTGCATTTACCATTTAAAATTAGGAGATAAATATCAATATTTGACAAACATACAGTTCAGAACTGATTCACAGTCATTTTCTAAATTTTTAGCTGCAGTTGTCGTTATAAATTTGCTATGTTTGTTTTCTTTATGAGTTTTTAACATAAGTTAAGTTTCTAAGCTCTAAGATATTTTCTTAGAATTGCTCCAATAGTATCTTCTTGAACCAACATTTAAAAGTGTCATCGAATTAATTGTTCCCTAGAGCGGATTTTCTTTACGGTTGTTGTTGGTTTGCAAGCCTGTAGAGCACACAGAAGTGATG
>NC_134471.1:60386523-60436468 GCF_964194025.1 Convolutriloba macropyga | reverse complement strand
ACAGGTGTTGCGGCTGCTCAAGAATCTCAGCGGAACCGATATATCACAGCCTGGTTCTCGAGTTTTACGCCGGCCTGGTTCTTCACTGGGTTCGATTGACTAACGATCTCACAGAAATAATTAGTCGCTCGGACGTATTAAAGGACTGTAACCTTTAATTTTTTGTGATTGAAGTTAAGAAAATCCTTGGTGATAATCTATATCCAATCTCGTGCTGAAGTTTGTAAGGCTTCAGCCCAAAGCTAGTACTGTTGCTAACTTCTTGTTAACAAAGCTCAACTAACTTATAACGCTCGAGATCTTAAGATCTAGCAAAACTTAGCGCAAAAGACTAAAGTTGATGAAGAATCAAATTATAGTCAATCTGAGAGCCAACTGCTCCTTATGACAGTTTCTAATGGTTCTAAATACAATACGGTTTCACTAATCAAACAATTGGGTTAAAGTAAATAATCAAATATTTATCATTTATAACATCATCATAACTTGTTTCTGATTGGTTAATCAAGAAAATGATTTATGTCATTGTTTACATAGTAAATGTCAAATTACTGCAATATTTACTTTTGTTATAACGGATGGTTATTACGTGGCTCTAAATGCCTCAAATGTACGGTATTTGACCTTTAATGATCATCTAAAGTATCATAAAATAAACAACTTAAGAAATTTAACAATAAATAACAAAATATCGAAAAATGCCAATTTTGCACCATTTAAGTGCTAATAGCCACCTTTGTGGGTATGATGCAATAATGTTCGTTGGGTCCATGAATAGCTTAGAGGTAACCCTAACCGTCTGCCATAACCTCGGGTTGCTCGGGTTTTGCCTTCCCAAAATCGGGGGGGGGGGGTGTACAGATTTTCGGTCCCAACTTGTAAAATTTTTCATTTTTGACCATTTTTGAGTTTTGACAAATTCTAAGTTTTTTCAGTTTCAAAAGTTATTTCTTGCTGTCTGATGGCTTTTCTAGCTGATTTGAAGTGGCGCCAACATCGCCGGCCCTGTTTTCGATCTCGGAAACACCATCGTAGAATACTGGCGCTAACTTCACGACTGGCCGGTTTAGCTCTCCATGTGCCATTTTGACTCTCGCTGATCTCACAACTCCGTCGTTGCCAGTGAAAATCTCAATGATTCGTCCAAGTTTGTATTCACAGCGTTTCACAGAGTCATCTACTAGCCACACTAACTCGCCTTCTTTCAGGTTTCGCACATGTTCTTTTGACCACTTCGACCTCTGGTTCCATTGTGGAAGATATTCGCGAGTCCATCTTTTCCAGATCATGTCGGCATATGCTTGAGCCGTTTTGAATGATCTTCTCAGGTCGTGGTAGCGCTCACTGGATGGCATGAATGGTGCACTCGCGTTCTCTCGTCCTAGCAAGAAATGATTAGGTGTGAGTGCTGTCAAATCTTCAGGGTCGTCACTTACTGCTGTCAGGGGTCTTGCGTTGAGAGTCTGCTCCACAAGACACATTGTTGTGCTGAATACCTCGTCGGTGAGGCTTCTGTTGTCCAAGATTGCAATCATGACCTTCTTGCAACTTCGAACTAGTCTTTCCCAGATTCCACCAAAGTGAGGAGCTCCGGGGGGGTTGAATTTCCAAACAATCTTTTTCTGTGCTAAGTCACTCTCAATCTTAGCTTTATCCCACTCGTTCATGAATGCTTTCAGCTCATTCGCTGCTCCCACAAAGTTTGTTCCGTTGTCACTGATGATGGTATTCGGGTAGCCACGTCTTGCAATGAATCTTGTCACCGCAGCTAGACATGACTCGGTGTCCAATGACTGAGCAACTTCGATGTGTACTGCTCTCGTTGTCAGGCAAATGAAGAGGCAGCACCATCTCTTCAAGGTACGTCGTAGGAACTTGACTTCAAAGGGTCCGAAGTAGTCAACTCCGGTATGGGTGAATGGGAACACATGTTCATCAAGTCGTTCTCGTGGTAGATCCGCCATCGGTGGGTGAATTGGATTGGCGTTTCTGTGTCTGCATTTGATGCATCTTGACTTGATTTTTCTTAATGCATTTCTCAGCCCGATGATCCAGTATTCTTGTTGGAGCATGTTTCTCACATATTCTGTGCCCTCATGTAGGTTGTCTCGATGTGCTTTCTCCAACAGAAGTTGTACAACTGGATGTTTTGCTGTTAACAATATTGGGTGTTTTGCATTGTAATCAAGGTTTGAATGCTTCAGTCGGCCTTTCACTCTGATTGTTCCATCTTCCTCTATGAAGGGTGACAATTTGACAATGTTTAATGTTTTGGAGATTTCTTTGCTGTTTGCTATAGACTTCGAAACATTCGGAAAGCTCTCGTTTTGAACAAATCGAAACAGTATTTGCTCTGCTTGATGAATTTCGTCTGCTTTGAGGGGACCCTTCTGTTTCGTCCTGAACCTCATGCAGTAGGCAATGAAATTTCTAATTCGATTGAATGAACTGTATCGTCTCCAGTCAAATAGTTGTTCTAGTTTTGTTTCTGTTGCTACAGTACTCGTAACTTGCTCAGGTTCGAGTTCGTTCACTTGGCACCACGGCTTTGGCCACTTTTCTTCATCTGCCTGGAGCCATGCCGGCCCGTTTAGCCATACGGACTCCTTGAGGCCTTCGATGGACATTCCTCGGGTTCCGATGTCGGCAGGGTTTTCAACACCTTTGACGTGTCTCCATTGATCCATCGATGAGTTTTCCAGTATTTCAGCTGCTCTGTTTGCAACGAATACTTGTTGTTTCTTGTGCGCTGCCTGTAACCACTGTAGCACTGTTGATGAGTCGGTCCAATGATAGATTTTGTCAATTTTGACATCATGTTCATTGAGTATCTGCTTTCTGAGACGAACTCCGTAGACTGCGGCTTGAAGTTCTAATTTCGGTACCGTCATATGTCTGATGGGTGCCACACGGCATTTCCCTATTACATATGTCAGTTTTAGCGTTGCTTCATCTTGCAGATATGCCACAATGCACATTGCTTCCTCTGATGCATCTGTAAAGATGTGAAGTCTCAGGTTTGTGCAACCATTTTCAAAATAAAGTCGATTTATCGACATCGTCCTTATTTCTCTCAACTCAGAGCACCAATCACTGAACAGTTTTGAGTGTTCTGCTGACAACTCTTTGTCCCATGCTTGTCCCATTGCTGCCCAAATGCTTTTGAGTAGAAATCGCATTCGTATAGTAAAGGGTGAACATATCCCAAGTGGGTCGAACACTGCTGAGACAAAGGATAGGACAATTCTCTGAGTTATTTTTGCTGGAACTTCTTGCTCAGTTCCACGACAGACTATGAGACTATCTGTGTCCACATTCCAGTTGAGTCCTAGGATTGAAGACGATTGTGGTTCTGCTTCGAAAGTTTTCACAACTTTCGTTGATCTGTCTGTCTCTGGAATGTGTGACTTGACTTCTTCGTCACTTGCTATCCATTTCGTCAACTTGAATCCACCTTTGATGAGGATGTCTCTGACTTTCTGGTAGATTTCGATTGCTTCTTGAGGGGTTCTGACTGACTTTAGGAAGTCGTCCATATAGAAGTTTCGCTGGACAGCTCTGACAAGATTTTCGTCGTTGACTGCATTATCTTTCGCCACTTGGTGCAAGGCGTAATTTGCACAAGTCGGCGAGCTTTTCGCCCCAAAAACGTGTCGTGTGTACTCGTAGACTTCTATTCTCAGCTCTGGATCTTCTCTCCAGAGGAATCGTAAACATCGGCTGTCATCTTTTGGGACAGCTACTTGAAGAAACATCGCTTCTATGTCGGCTGATAAGGCTATTTGGTGTTCTCGGAAGCGAAATATAATTCCGATCAAACTCTGCAGCAGGTCTGGCCCAGGTAGAAGTTTGTCGTTTAGGGCTACACCTTGATACTTTGCTGCTGCGTTGCACACTCTTCTGACTTTTTCGGGCTTGTGCGGGTTTATGACGGGATGATGTGGTAAATACCATTGCAGTTTATCTTTGGTTTCATTCAGTTCAGCTTGATCTACTTTCCAGCGTTGACATCTGTGTCGATGGTTTCTTGGTAGCGCTTCTGTAGCGCCTCGTCTTTCTGCAGGCGTCGTTCTAAGGACTTGAGTTGCCCCATTGCAGAGTAGAAGTTGTTTGGTAACTTCACTTCGTCCTCTCGCCACAGAAGTCCAACTTCGTATCTTTCACCGTTGAAACGGGTTGTTTGTTCCAACGTCTTGATTGCTCGTTTTTCTTTTTTCGAATGTCCAGTGACATCGCAGTTTGAAGCGTAGGACTCGATATCCCACCACTTACTCAACTGGTTCGCTAATTTATCGTCTGCAATTGATGTTGCTGTGGTCGCAAGAGTTGCTGCTTGCTTCGCTGGTAGGGGTCCACTTAAAGCCCAACCAATCTTTGATTTCACTGCCCATGGTGCAGCTTTGTCTTCTGACTTCTTGAATTCAAAAGGGTGATGAATGTCGTAGCAATCTTGTCCAAGAATCACTTGAACGTCGTTTAGATTGTAGCTCTGATCTGGCAAATTCCTCAGATGTGGGTAACGGTCTTTCAATTCTTGCAGCTCCACAATCTGGTCCCCCAATTTCAGTTTTTCGTGTACGTAGAACTGCACTGTCGTCAATGGTTGAGACTTCTCATGTGCTGAAACAGCTATCGGCACTATTTCAGTCTTTACATCCTGTGATCCATGGATCCCTGCTACTGATAGAGATGCTTTTCGGCCTTGGAGTTGGAGTTTTGACACCACTGATTTGTCCACAAATGAAATTGAGGATCCCGAATCAGACATCG
This sequence comes from Convolutriloba macropyga, assembly GCF_964194025.1. Lineage (NCBI taxonomy): Eukaryota > Metazoa > Xenacoelomorpha > Acoela > Convolutidae > Convolutriloba > Convolutriloba macropyga. Next base: position 60,431,698 of record NC_134471.1, on the reverse strand, counting down.
CTAGTACATTTAGACTTAAGTCTCTGCTTGTCAGCTTGATTCGTACCACTGGAAGTCCTCCTTGGGTGATGTTAGTTGCTACTGCTGTTGTAGCATCTGAGACATTCTTTGTAGTTTCCTGCTTCGGTAGGTCGCTGTGCAAAAGCCTGTTTTGCCGCCTTCCACAGCTGGGTACGCTGCAGGTCCTGTTTCTGCAGTCCTTTGACATGTGACCTGGTTTCAAACAATTGAAACACAGTCGGAACTTCTGAACATGCTCTCGTCGTTCATTTACTTTCAGTGATTTAAACTTTTCACACGTCCAAATAGGATGTTGCCCGTCTTTGAAGGGACATTCGAAATTCTTGGGTTTGCTTGACTCTTCAGCGTTTGAAGCAAAGGTACTCGTCTTCGGTTTATCACGGCTTTGAAATTTATTTCTGTCAAACGACGAGTTTGTCTGTGCTAACAAGTTCTCATGAATTGCAGCTTTGGAGGCAAGCCACTCCTTGAAAATAATCAGGTTACCTCTCAGTAGTCGACGATCTTGCATGTACTGTAACCACTGTTCTCTCAGTTGCGGAGAAAGTTTTCTGGTTGTTGAACTAAGCCCTGCTTCTGCTTCTAGATCTGATGTGTATCCAAGTTGAGTCAAGGGGTTCACCACATTTGTAACCACATTTGAGAATTTGACAATGCTCGTAGAATCGTCATGCCGAACTGGAGGATGAGTATATATTTTCTTGAATTGCGCGTTGACTATGAAATCTGATCTGCCGTACTTCTCACAGAGTATATCCCAAGCGTGATAGTATGATTGCGAGCTGAATCCCATTCCCGATATTGCTGCCTTTGCTTGACCCGTGAGACTGGTCTTGAGGTATTGCATCTTTTCTGTATCGCTGATTGGCTTTTGATGAACAACAACATCAAAAAGACCTGACCACTCTGGCCACTCCAGAGGATCTCCTGAAAACTCAGTCAGTTTTAGTTTTGGCAAGCCATTGGCACCACTGCTTGGTACTGGTTGGTAAATTACTTGGGGAGTGGTGTGATTCATTGTGCTCTTGATTCTGCTCTCGGCAGACCTGTTCCGAAAGTTGTTATTTGGACTCTGACTCCTGTTTCTGTCTTGAACTGCTGACGTTCGCTGCTGTTGAAACGTCGTCCTTGTCAACGGCGGTGCTGGTGGGTCCGTTACTCTAATTGGTTTACGGACTTCTGGTTTCTTGAGAATGCTCGGTTCAGTCAGTTGCGTTGAGAAAAGGCCTTCGCCCGGTTGGAACAGTGGGGTAACTTTCGGGTAGTTGCTGAAACGTTTGTCAGCTCTGTCCTTAGTGACATTCGTTGGAGGGTCGATAACAACATTTGGAGATGGGGGTCGTTGAGGGACAGACTGTTGAGCCCCTGCTTCTGCCCACCTCTCTATTCTTTCTTGATTTCGTTTTGATGCGACACTTTCTATCTCATCTGCCACTGATCCAGACGCTCGTGAGCTTCCTTTGGTGAGCTCAAGTTTCATACGTCTTTGTTCTTCTTCTTCCTCTGCTTTCCTTCTTTCGTTTTCCAGAGCTCGCTCATGCTGTCGAAAACGCAGTTCGTCTTCTTGCTGTTGCATCTTTAGACGTAACTCCTGTTCTTGTTGTTGCTGTTGTAAGCGTAACTCTTGTTCTCGTTGTTGTTGTTGTTGCTGTTGTTGTTGTAAACGTAACTCTTCTTGCTGGCGACGAAGTTCTATTTCTTCACGCTCCTGCTCTAACTCCAACTGACGCTCTCTCAGTCGTTGTTCTGTTTCTTTCTTTGCTCTCAGGTTTTCGAGCTCCATTTCTTCGATCTGTCGCCTTCTCGATGATCGCGAGTTGGCGATACTGGGTTGTTTTCTGCTTCCATGTGTAGCAGAATGCTTGGAAGGGACCTCGGCGTTCTCCTTAGCGTTTTCTATGGCTCCATTTTCTGTATCAATTACAGTTTCGTCGTTTGGGTCTTTGTCACCAGCCGATGTAGTGGACACTAAAGATGTTTGATTTCCACAATCCTTGCTGAACCTATACTGTTTCAGCAAGTCTTCATAGTGACTCCTAAGATTACTGAAATTCGCCAACCCTTGGTGACAGTGTTCGGTCTTCATCATTGGAAAAGCTTTTGCGCAAATTTCATCTAACTTTTCTTTTAACCGTTCCACCTGATCACACAGTATCTGTCTTTCGGAGTCGCTTAAATTTTCTGCTTTCAATTTCTTTTCGAGTTCTAACCTTTCGTCCTCGATTTGATCAGAATCTTCCCATAATTGGTACAATCGCAATGTGTCTTTCCGGTAGTCGACAACTACTGCGCGAAAATCTTCAATATCTTGGAGATCTGGTATTTTGTCAACTACCCATCGCAAAACCTTTCTCTTTTCTTCTAACATACGCTTGGTGTCATTATCAAAGCTTTCAAAATACTTTGGTTTTAAAAGTAACCTTTGCTGTTGTCGGTTGTCTTCCAAGTCGTCGTACGTCCTGAAGAAACATCGATAAGCACTTTCGGCTGTCATTGTTTTGTTTTGTGTTAGGTAGCCTTCTAGCTCGTTGAGGTGTCTGGAGAAGGACTTGAGTAGGTCAGCTTGCTCTTTCTCTAACGTCTTGAGTTGACCACTCGCCTTCCAATCAGCTGTCTTCCAGTGTCTGTTGGGACTTTTGCTGGCCATCGTTGCTGATTTTGTTTTGGTCCACCAGGTTGAATCGAAGATTCCTTTCTGTTCGTGTCACTGCTGTTGATGTTGTCCGGGTCGGCGGACCAAATGTTGCGGCTGCTCAAGAGTCTCAGCGGAACCCAACTTCGCGGCCTGGTTCTCGAGTTTTACGCCGGCCTGGTTCTTCACTCGGTTGCTATCGACTAACACTCGCGTAGTAACTATTAGTCGCTCAGCTGTAATAAAGGACTGTAACTTTAATTTTTTGTGATTGAAGTTAAGAAAATCCTTGGTGATAATCTATATCCAATCTCGTGCTGAAGTTTGTAAGGCTTCAGCCCAAAGCTAGTACTGTTGCTAACTTCTTGTTAAGAAAGCTCAACTAACTTATAACGCTCGAGATCTTAAGATCTAGCAAAACTTAGCGCAAAAGACTAAAGTTGATGAAGAATCAAATTATAGTCAATCTGAGAGCCAACTGCTCCTTATGACAGTTTCTAATGGTTCTAAATACAATACGGTTCCACTAATCAAACAATTGGGTTAAAGTAAATAATCAAATATTTATCATTTATAACATCATCATAACTTGTTTCTGATTGGTTAATCAAGAAAATGATTTATGTCATTGTTTACATAGTAAATGTCAAATTACTGCAATATTTACTTTTGTTGACATAAGCACGGATGGTTATTACGTGGCTCTAAATGCCTCAAATGTACGGTATTTGACCTTTAATGATCATCTAAAGTATCATAAAATAAACAACTTAAGAAATTTAACAATAAATAACAAAATATCGAAAAATGCCAATTTTGCACCATTTAAGTGCTAATAGCCACACTTGTGGGTATGATGAAATAATGTTCGTTGGGTCCATGAATAGCTTAGAGGTAACCCTAACCGTCTGCCATAACCTCGGGTTGCTCGGGTTTTGCCTTCCCAAAATCGGGGGGGTGTACAGATTTTCGGTCCCAACTTGTAAAATTTTTCATTTTTGACCATTTTTGAGTTTTGACAAATTCTAAGTTTTTTCAGTTTCAAAAGTTATTTCTTGCTGTCTGATGGCTTTTCTAGCTGATTTGAAGTGGCGGCAACATCACTGGTTCTACAATCAAGACGAACCCCTTACTGACGACACTAGTCACTACTTCATTGACAACTCAATAACTTCCCAGCCTAAGATCTATAACAATTGCCTGATCTTTCAAACAATCATTTTTCATCACCGCAAGAATTGTTGCATTTAGGGTTTTCGTCATATGGCACCTCATCATGTTTCAATTGTTTTCGGTGTCTGCAATTTTGTTCTTGTAAACATAATCTTTGTTCGCCTGCCACGTTTCGTAGTACGCTTCATTGGGAATACGCTTGGGCGCATCAAGCGGCTGCTTGTCCTAAGTATAGTTTTTAAAGCTTTTTCATCATCATTGCCCCAACCTTCAATTTTGTAGGGTTGTGATTTTGCCAAGCATAAAAACGCAATTAATAAAATGAGTTTGACTAATATGAGCATATGCCTGAAAAATGTTATTGTAGCAGTAAAAATACTGGATGTACACCTCCATCCAATCAGAGACTGAGAAGACACTATTTTCTTTTATACCGAGAGAACTCTACTAATTGTAGTCAGTGTATTAGTTAGATACACAATGTGTATAATCTTGACTCCGGTGCTGTACTGTATTACCACCGTAATAATAGAAGTTTATCTTCAGTGTTTTACAGGGTCGGTTAGTCTGAGAGATACAGATGGCCTACTTCGTTCGCAGAAATAAGTAGCCCTAGCTCTTTTTACCTTAAGGCTGTAAAAGGAGCCCACATTGGGTCTGCCTTATTATTGTTGATTTTAAATATTTCAGGGAGAGATCTGATTCTAAAAAAAAGTTAGCAATAGTTTGTGTTTTAGAATACTACAATAGTAAGATAATCTGCCATATGCTTGTAGGGGGGGGGGGGGTTCGGACCCCCCCCCTACAAGACTTTTTACCACCGAAAAACTGATTTTCTCTTTGTGAAACAAAGTTTTTTGGCTAAGTTTCGCCAGCCTGTGAGAAGTTCTTGGGTTAAACAGTCTGGCGAAACTTATCCAAAAAACTTTGTTTCACAAAGAGAAAATCAGTTTTTCGGTGGTAAAAAGTCTTGTAGGGGGTGGGGTCCGAACCCCCGCCCCAACAAGCAAATGGCAGATTTCCGCTGTGGCAATGTTTGCTGTGTATAGAATAAGGTGTTACCTAAGTTCTAGACTCTCACCAAATGTTTTTGGTGGAAACATAAAAAATCCAATATAAGACACCAGAGGCCAAAAAATTTCAAATTTGAAAAATTTTTTCGAAAATTTTTCAAAGTTTTTCAAAGTCCTAAAATGGTCTGAAATGGATTTTGCGCTATGAAAGAGCACTCAAAAGTAATTTTTTGTTGACTTCACTTTTTTCACCTATGCAGTATAGGGGTTGAAACACACAAAATTTCAAATTTTTGAGAAAAAATATTCCAAAATTTTTTGGAGTCCTAAAATGATATGAAATGGATTTTGCGCTATGAAAGAGCACTCAAAAGTGATTTTTGTGGACCTCTTTTTGTTCAACCAAGTAGGACCGCAACAACTGAGTTTCTGGAATGGTCTGAAATAAGTCAAAGAGCAGTCAGAAGCAGTTTTTATTGACAATACTACTGCAAATGTGCAGTATGATGTTGAAAGCATGTCTTTATTTTTTGTATGCATTTGTAACTAAGTATATTTCTATCTAAACAAGTAGGTATGTTTGCATGCATGAGATAAAAAATGTATTTTTCTTGTCTGAATAAATAATTGAAAGAAATGGAAGAATGAAAATTTTATGTATAAAATTATGCGTATTCATGTATATAATAATGAAAGTATAAATGAAAGTTTATATTTGTTTTTATGTATATATAATTGTGCTTAAGTTTAATAATAAATTTGTATGAGTATAAGCTGGAATGTATGTTTTTGTGTAGATATTGTAATTGTGTGTATATGTCAAGAAGTTTATGGTTTTATAAGTGTATGTTTTTCTATATGTATGCGGTGGAAAGTGTGTACATATGTCTGAATGTGTTTATGTATTTATGTATTTATATGCTTGCAAGTCAGACGAGGGAGAGAGAGAGAGAGAGAGAGAGAGAGAGAGAGAGAGAGACGGAGATAAGTCCCTGGAGGGCAATTGAATTGCCCTAGAAGAATGTTGATACTTGTCTCCACGATCCAATAATATTATATCTTGCAAACAGCTTTTGACCTTCAGCGTTGATAAACTCTGATATTGACAAGCAAAATGTCACAAACGAAGACGACAACAATTTTTTGATGTTCTGAGCATGCTCTTTTGAAAATTTTTGAATTTTCTTCACCTATCTAGCTACTATATTAAAAGCTATCAAGATTCTCTACAGAAAAAAAATTAAATTTGCTTTTGTCTTTTAATCCTTGGCAAGAAAATGAATAAAAGCTGAAACACAGTAGACAAAAACAATTATTTGATGTTCTGGGTATGCTTTTTTTTAAAAGCAGAGATTTCTCCACACTTATTCAGCTACCTTTTTAGGAATGAGCAAGATTATTTTCAGGAAAAATGTATTTGAGATAAATTGATGAGAGATAAACAATAAAGTGAGCTAAGTAAAAAGAATAAATTCTGTAAAAAACCCGAAAAAGATGATGGGAAAACTATGATATGCAGGAATAGCTGCACTTTTTAGTTATATAAAGTGGAATGATAGGAATTCATCAGGAGTTTGAACCAGACAAATAGTCTAACGATGTACAAGAAGAGTAGTTTGCACTGGAACTGTAAAAAATAGCTAAATTTTCAGATGTTCATGAGCCACTTGATCAATTGGGCAAGAAGGAACACAATATTTGTATCTGCGGAGGGTTGCTAGAAACAGCTTCGATAGTGTATAATTCTTGTTTGCGTAGTGGGAATAACACTAATGGGTAATGCGTGCTGGGACTGGAATCTTAAACAAAAGCGAATAGCTTCTTCAGTAAATGGTTCCAACATACTCAATATACTCAACTATTGAACACTGGAAGTAAGATACCAGAGCACCTCAAGCAAACAAAAATCGAATGAGTTCATTAATGTTCTTTTTTGAATCAAATTTACTGTGCATTCCGTAACCCAGTGTTAATATTTTGGATGACTTATTGTTCTGTCGACGTTTTAAAATAACATAACCGTAACGATATTCGATAGAGCATCAGAAAGAGGTACATCCAAGGGTATTTGAAAAGAGCAGAGTCTATATAAAAAATAATTGGGCTAATAAGCCTGGCGAACATTTCGGAATCCAACACAACACTACTGCTACCTACTACTGCTACTACCTACTACTACAACCTGCAACTACTATCTACAATTAGTACCTACTACTACTACTACTGCCTGCTAGTACTGCCTGCAACTGCTACTATATACTGTTACTCACTACTATAACTACTTATACCTACCACTACAACCTACTTTTTTACCTTCCAATATTACTTGTTTTACTAACTATCTACAACAATGTGTTTTTGTTTTTCTAAAAAATGAAAACAATTTGTTTCTCTAGACACTCATTAACATAAACAACAGAAGTTTTTATCTATGTTAAGGTAATGTGTCCTGACTGACGCAGACCGACAGACTTTATCCCGCCAATTTTTTCAAAAAATCATCATGTGTTCGAAAGTTTTTCAAAGATATGAAGAACTCTTAAAGGCATTGTTACATACATTAACTCAGCATATTTCAACCTAATGTTAATTTTCTGAATTAACAATTTAAAAAACCCATAGTATGATATATGAGGTGATATTTAATTAATAAAAAGCAATGTAGGGTATTTACTGTTTAGCGAACAAGTCTGATTTTTAGAACTTCAAATAATTTTTATTGCATGTTTTTTTTGAGGTGCAATTTTTTCGTGTAGTTTTTGATACTTATGACGGATCAGTCAAAAGTTTTTTGTTCAAAAGCTGAGTTTTTGTTTACTCAGTGCATGACGTCTGATTCCATTTGCAATTAATTGAAAGATATGAAAATTAATCTTTTTTAACATTCTTATTTAAAGGATTGTATAGCGTAAATATTGAGTGCTTCACAATGACGCTGCACTATGTCTATTTAAAATATCAACATCATAGACATATGTTTGTTTCAAAAAAATCTATAGAGTGTACCTAAATGGAGTCAAATACTTTACAACGTACCTACATTATCCAAATAACTGAGGTTTAACTGCTTATAGTTGTTTTCATATGTTTATTCAGAGTCATTTGTTATTTCAATTGTCAGATATTACACAACTTCATCTGAATCCTTAGGTTTCAACTTTTTGCACAGACTGAAAACTGCTGGGACTGCCTGACAAAAACGATGTATTAGTTAAGTTTCATATTAACCTTAGCTTGGGCTCAGGATTTGTTCACAGCTAAGACTGTAATTGTGAACTTGCATTTCATCGAAAGTTTAACGCTACATGATTCTTTAACTTTTTGTTGTATTATTTTCTTCATAATTTTATTGATTTTCAATTAATCCTTGTTTATCTAAAGAAAATGAAAAATACATTAACCTCTTCAAACGTTTCTTAGCAAAATTGAGTGGAACAGTCTTGTGGGGATTTGAGAGCTCAAACAAAAACCTTAAATTTAGGGGTCTAGGTAAACAAATTTGTTTGTTTTTAAAGTCTGCTTACACTAAATGGACACCAAATGGTTCCAGAGATGTACTTTTTAGGGAATTTGAGACAAAATTCTTGTTTTTTAGTGTTCGAAACTCAACAACCGGAGAGGGTATGGCTTTGGATAAGCAAGTATATTAAAAATGTGAAACATGGCCGACCACTTTACATTAAAAGTTGAACCATTGAGTTCGAGTTCGAGTTTGTAATCTAAAAATAGTCTCCAAGCATAATTGACTTTTTTAAAAAGACTTCTTTTTTTAGTATTCAAAACTCAACAATATGCAGTATGGATTTCGATAAGCAAGTATATTAAAATGTTGATGCTTGGTAGATCATTCTACGTAAGAATTGAAGTTTTGAGTTTGTGTTCGAGTTTGTGATCTAAAAACACTATTCAAGGATAATTGACTTTGAAAAAAGACTACTTTTTGTATTCAAAACTCAATAATCGGTAACCGTGTTACTTTGAATTACCAAATATAATAAAATGTGAAAATGTGAAAATTTGGCCTATCGCTCTATTTAAAAGTCAAAGTTTGAGTTTGAGTTTGAGTTCGTGATCTAAAAATAGTATTCATGGGATAATTACATCATAATTGTTGAGATCTGTTACATAGTTGCGAACGCAAAACAGTTGAAACACGTTCTCACAAATTATTTACACTACAGCTCTATGTGTGTCAAAGAAAGGGAGGAGATTTTCTGGTTTTACTAAGGTTTTTGATATAGTTTACTATGTTATATAGACTAAATTCACATGGTCTATTATGCAATCTTTACTGCACGAGTTCTACAAGCATTCCTGAAGTGTATTATTTTGCATTGTTTTATAGAAGAGTACAGAAAAAACACATGATTTTCCTGGGTGCTAGGAAAATTGACTGACGGGGCGTTTAGCCGACAAAGAAAAAAAAATGAGAAATTTAGCTGACAGTTTTATCATAATTGGTAATAAAAGTGTGATTGGTTTATAAATCAGTAGTTCGGTTGTGATAGATTCATCTCAAGTCCCACAGGCCGTTGAGGCATGGCCATGGCCCGAGAGGCATGGCCAGATGCGGTTAAATATGGTCCGACAACGGATAGACCTTCGTTGCACTAGTTGATAAACAAACTTCAGTAGATTTGTCCGCTTACGGAATAGTGTTTTAAATTGGTCAATCATAGCTTCAGAATAGGTTTCATTGCTCATTTTACTTAAATTGTTGGTTAAATTTTTCATTTTTTGGTTGTCTATAAACACCCTGTCAGCCAATACGGCGGCCACCGGTTTTCCAAAATTAGCACAGTGTTGACATTTTTTACCAATAATCCTTGAAAAGAGAGGTCAGTGCAACTCTTTAAATGATTAATTTTCTCTTAAAAATGTTCTGCTAATGATCTTCTGCTAAAGATTGCAAAATAACTAATATAGAGATACTTTTAAGTCATGACCACATTAAGTAACAGTTAAAACAACTAACTTTGATTTTTGCTACCATCAAAAACTTTCGACACCGAGAGTAGAGATCAAATTAGGCGCTCTGATACCATCGTCAAACTGACAAGTGTATTTCTACAGTCAATTTGACCGATTTGGAAAAGTTTCCAGCGTTAAAACCCTGATACCCATTATGCACCAAGTTCAAAGTTTAAATTATTTAAAGCTTTTGGAAATTGGTGTTTCACTTTTCTTTGTGTTAATAAGTATTCTTGGCTTTGTGCACTTCGTTTTGATGGTATCTTTCCGAAGGGGTTTCTATGTTTTCAAACGTTTGTTTGTTATGAATCCTATGAGGATTTGACTTGAGTTCTTTCAACTTAGTCAAAGAAAAAACAACTGACAAAAAGACTAATTTTGATTATAAAGGCAATTAGGCTTATTTTTGGTTTCCAGGTTTTTTAATGCAGTATTTTAATTTTCTCTCAGCTTAATCGATGTGAGAAATATGTAAAACTGCATCTTTGAGAAAAGTTTTGGGTGGAACTTTAATAATGCGTATTTTGCTAATTACCACCATTGTAACTTAAAATGATTTGTATCCTCTATAACAATAAGATGGTAGAATCATTATGTACAAGAATAAGTGTCTTTTCAAGATTAATCATATAGCAATACCTTAATCTTCAATAAAGCTTTTTTGATCTGCAATTTACGCTATGAATCAGTGGTCTCACAGGTAGTATGAAAACATTCTTTTCGTGGCGCTCAAAAAAAAACCACTAACGGAACTGCAAAATAACAAAGGTAAGAAAAGAAACGTTTTCCACGTTAAATTTGTTTTTTATTTAAAAGACTTACAATAAAACAAGGCCTAGCTGACATAAAAAAAATTTAGATTATACAAACCATTATATAAAAAATCGTTGACAATCAAACTGTTTATGTGCAAGCTGATTTTTTATTGCTACTTTATCAAATTTGTACTTTTAAGACCTCAATAGTTTGCCTTGAAGAATCTCAAAAGAGGACGGACAAGTATTCACTTCTTGCATTTATCGGAAAATTCGTTCTGATACGTTAAATGCTTACTTTTCATAAGACCATAGCCATATGGATTAACGAAATTTTGCGTTCGCGTTAATGAATACTTAGGTTTTAAAACTTTATGAATTACTTAAAAAACATACTGAAATACTTCATATTGACACATAGCTTTAAAAGCTACTGAGTGAATTCTGTGAAAACTAAATGTTCCATGACAAACACAAGTTGTTGCACATGTATACAGAAAACACTAGTGTATACTTACGTCTATGGTTCAGGTTGAGCCTTTTGAGCAAAACATGTTTGTTATCTACTAACAGAAAACGCGAGCAGAGGGTTTTTTTTATCATTCCTCAAAATAAACCACGTCATAACTAAGCAAAATCAATACTATTGTGCAAATAACTTGGCGTTAAAAGTACGACTTAGAACCAGTTACTATATAACCTAGAAGCAATTGTAACCATGAAAGTCAAACAATAAGGCCAAAAGTTGAATTTAAAAGAATTTGATTTGTCCTGTTTATTCAATTGTTTTGTTTAAGTTAACGTTATTTTGCTTAACTGGAAGACACTTTGGGTCGAAATGTATTCCGTAATAAACAATTGCAAGCCTATGTACTGACTCTCCTTTATCTCAACGTTATCTCTCAGTAGAGTACATGTATATACGCCTTCCTGATCACAGACTAGAGAATACTTAAGCAAAATAATAAAACTGCTTTTAGCCGAAAATGTTATGCAAGAATTTTGCAGAGCAGACGGAACTTCTCATACGCAAAGTGCAATTCTTCTGCTTTATGCCTAGCAATCAGATCAAAACTTTAAAATGTCAATATCGGAGGTACTTAGGAGAAACTTCAATCTATTTTACAAATGAAAACGAATAAGAATTAGTCTAACAGGTATAACAGCTGTGGCCTCCTCGAAATGTTATAGGTATTCATTGGAAACTATTTGGCTAATTAGGCTAATAGAACGAATGCTAACATCTCAGCCAAAAGTTTGACTTAACTCAATGACTTGCTTCTCAAAACAACTTTTTAGCGTTTTCATTTTTGACTTGTTTTCCATTCAGTTAGTGTATGCCAAAACCCAAACTCAACTGCCGGTTTATAACTTATAATGTATCATATCCTAACGCAATTTGAAGGCTCATTTCAGCGCAAAATTTTCTATCAAACTCGATATGAAAACAATATTGCCTTTATATAACAAAGCAAGGACAGTTCAATTTCAAGCTGGACTACCTTCGATCATTGTCTCATACCCAAAAAATTTATTGACTTTGTTACTACATTACCTAATATAACCGAAGAAGAAGACCTTATCAACAACTCAACCCCCTCGGATACTGAAGTAACTTCTCAGCATATACCCAATCCTTTGACTTCTGACATAGGATCACTTCCCATGGACAACAAGAGGATTTTGCGCAGTTACGATTTCGAAAGTATGCCCCTCTTCAGGAGCCAAGAAGAATACTTCGCTGCTTTAGAAGATTTGGAAAATCTGTGGAAAAAGCTCGAATCACGCCGAAATGAAACCAAACTAACCACTATTCACGATAAAATTGATCATGCTACATCATCCACATCCGATGATTACAGAAAGACTGTGATATCTTCCATCTTAGAACGATTCCCTAGCCTTCTCGAAGAAAACTAAAAAAATTGAAGAAAACTTCCAGAAATTTAGCACTGAGCCATCGTCTAACAATGCTCTACAAAAGAGGATTCATCGTGTAGTTCGAGGATGTGTACTTCACAGTGGAAATTTTCCAAAAAGAATGAGATTTGATGAAAATGTGAGGTGTTCATGTGACAATAACAACTAGAACTGAAAAATTCTTGTTGATTAAAGCTTATGAAATAGACGTCGGTTTTCAGTATTGAATTGTTTCCATTTATAACCTGTTATTTTTAAATGCTGTGCAATATTAAACTTCATTGTGTATGCTCATTATCCAAAATTTAGTAGTTGCAAAACCACTCCTTTAAAATACAGTTTGTTGATTCAACAATATCCACGTCAGAGAAACAGGAAACGGTGTTCAGCCTGTTCAAAGGAGTAGAAATTCAGAAGTTTGTAGAGTAGGATCCCCAAACCGTAAATTGTTGTTCTAAAAAAAGTTGAAACGGATACGCGCAAGAGATTCGACGTTACAAAGAGCTGACGTTAGAAAACGCCGCAACTTGTATTGATATAAGTAGAGTCGAAATCAAAAAGTTGCTGTTAATTACCCTAAATTGTTAGTTGATTACTAAGAAAAGTACTTGAGTGGGTTAATTGTTAATTGGTCTCATGTTCGGTTATGATAGTTTCATATCAAGTCCCAAGAGCCGCTGAGGCATGGCCATGGTCCGCGATGGTTTCAAGATAATTAATTTTTAATTTACTTTCAGTGTCTATACTAGGAGATACTAAATTTTCTTTTCTCAAATACTCGGTTATGATTGGTGAAAAATCTATTAGTCTCATTTGAGAAGCCAATTTTATTGGCCACAAAATTTATCTTAAATTATCAGACTAATAGTTCAAATAAAAAGTCGCCTCTCTTTTAAATCGGCTCTTTTCACTTCAGCTCTCTTACAAGTCACCGGTTGAAACAAAAATCCAACCTGACCACTTGATTTTTTATGAATAAAAATACCTGTATTGTGAGAAGTTCAGTCTGCTCTGCAAATTTCTTGCATAATATTTTCGGCTAAAAGCACTTTTATTAGTTTGCTTAAGTATTCTCTAGTCTGTGATCAAGAAGGCGTATATACATGTACTCTACTGAGAGATAACGTTGAGATAAAAGGAGAGTGAGTACAAAGGCTTGCAATTGTTTATTACGGAATACATTTCGACCCACAGTGTGCTCCAGTATAACTTTAACTTAAATAAAGCAATTGAATAAACAGGATAAATCAAATTCTTTTAAATTCACCTATTGGCCTTATTGTTTGACTTTCATGGTTACAATTGCTTTTAGGTTATATAGTAACTGGTTCTAAGTTGTCCGTTTAATGCCAAGTTATTTGTACAATAGTATTGAATTTGCTTAGTTATGACGTGGTTTATTTTGAGGTACGATAAGAAACCCTCTGCTCACGTTTTCTGTAAGTAGATTACAAACATCTTTTGCTCAAAGGCTCAATCTGAACCATAGACGTAATTATACACTAGTGTTTTCTGTTTACATGTGCAACAACTTGTGTTTGTCATGGAACATTTGGTTTTCACAGAATTCACCCAGTAGCTTTTAAAGCTATGTGTCAATATGAAGTATTTCAGCATGTTATTTAAGTAATTCATAAAATTTTCAAACCTAAGTATTCATTAACGCGGACGCAAAACTTCGCTAATCCATAAAGCTATAGTATCAAGAATAGTAAGCATTTAACGTATCCAAACGAAATTTCCAATAAATACAAGAAGTGAAAACTTGTCCGTTCTCTTGTGAGTGTCCTCCACGCAAACCATTGAAGTTCTAAAAGTACAAATTTATTAAAGTAGTAATGAAAAATCAGCTATTTCATAAATATTTGTTTGACAGTGAAGTCTTATAAAACTTTTTTTTCACATAATCTAAATCTGTTTTATGTCAGCTAGGCATTCTTTTATTTTAAGTCTTTCAAATAACAAACAAATTTAACGTGGAAAACGTTTCTTTTCTTACCTTTGTTAATTTTGCAGTTCCGTTAGGGTTTTTCTTTTTGAGTGCCACAAAAAAAATGTTTTCATGCTACCTGTGAGAACGCCGATTCGCTTTCATAGCGTAAATTGCAGATCAATAAAGCTTTTTTGAAGGTTAAGTTTTTGCTATATGATTACTCTTGAAAAAAAACATTTTCTTGTACATAACGATTCTACCATTTTTGTTATAGAGGATAAAAATCATTTTAAGTTACAATGGTGGCAATTAGCAAAATACGCAGTATTAAAGTTCCACCTGGAACTTTTCTCAAAGATGCAGTTTTACATATTTCTCTCATCGATTAAGCTGAGAGAAAATTGAAATACTGCATTAAAAAAACAAGCAAATCTTATTAGCCTAATTGCTTTTATAATCAATATTAGTCTTTTTGTCGGTTGTTTTTTCTTTGACTAAGTTGAAAGAACTCAAGTCAAATCCTCAAAGGATCCATAACAAACAAACGTTTGGAAACATAGAAACCCCTTCAGAAAGATACCATCAAAACGAAGTGCACAAAGCGAAGAATACTTATTAACACAAAGAACAGTGAAACACTAATTTCCAAAAGTTTTAAATAGTTTAAACTTTGAACTTGGTGCATAATGGGTATCAGGGTTTTAACGCTGGAAACTTTTCCAAATCGGTCAAATTGACTGTAGAAATACACTTGTAAGTTTGACGATGGTCTCAAAGAGCCTAATTTGATCTCTACTCTCGGTGTTGACGGTTTTTGATGATAGCAAAAATCAAAGTTAGTTGTGTTAACTGTTACTTAATGTGGTCATGACGTGAAAGTTTTCCATATTAGTTATTTTGCAATATTTAAAGTTCATTAGCAGAACATTCTTAAGAGAAAATTAATCATTCAAAGAGTTGCACTGACCTCTCTTTTCAAGGATTATTGGTAAATTATGTCAACACTGTGCTTATTTCGGCAAATTGGTTGCAACAATTTAAGTAGAATGAGTAATAAAACTTATTCTGAAGCTGTGATTGGTCAATTCAAAACAGTATTCCGTAAGCGGGCAAATACACTAAAGTTTTTTCATCTACTAGTGTAACGGAGGTCTATCCCTGGTAGGATTTTATTTAGCCGCATCTGGCCATGCCTCGCGGGCCATGGCCATGCCTCAACGGCCTGTGGGATTTGATATGAATCTATCGCAACCGAACTACTGATTTATAAACCAATCACACTTTTTTTATTACCAATTATGATAAAAAATGTCAGCTAAATTTCTCATTTTTTCCTTGTCGGCTAAACGCTCTGTCGGTCAATTTTCCTAGCACCAGGAAAATCATGTGTTTTTTCTGTACTCTTCTATAGAACAATGCAAAACTATCTCTTCAGGAATGCTTGTAGAACACGTGTAGTAAAGATTGCATAATATACCATGTGAATATAGTCTATATAATATAGTAAACTATATCAAAAACCTTAGTAAAACCAGAAAGTCTCCTTCGGTTCTTTGACACACATATAGCTGTAGTTTAAATAGATTGTGAGAACGTGTTTCAACTGTTTTGCGTTAGCAACTTTATAACAGAACTCAACTATTATAATGTAATCATCACATGAATGCTATTTTTAGATCACGAACTGAAACTCAAACTTTGACTTTTAGCTTATAATTAGAGCGACAGGCCAAGTTTTCATATTTTATTATATTTGGTAATTCAAAGCTACACAGTCACCGATTATTGAGTTTTGAATACTAAAAGTAGTCTTTTTTTTTCAAAGTCAATTATACTTGAATAGTGTTTTTAAATCACAAATTCGAACACAAACTCAAAACTTCAATTTTTACGTAGAGTGATCTACCAAGCATCACCGTTTTAATATGCTTTAAAAAAAGTCAATTATCCTTGGAGACTACTTTTAGATCACAAACTCGAATTCCAAATTAAATGGTTCAACTTTTTATGTAAAATGATCGGCCGTGTTTCACATTTTTATTATACTTGCTTATCCAAAGCCATACCGTCTCCGGTTGTTGAGCTTTGAACACTTAAAAAGAAGAATTTTGTTTCAAATTCCCTAAAAAGTACTTCTCTGGAACCATTTGGTGTCCATTTAGTGTAAGCAGACTTTGAAAACGAACAAATTTGTTTACCTTGACCCCTAAATTAAAGGTTTTTGTTTCAGCTCTTAAATCCAACAAGACTGTTTCACTCAATTTTGCTAAGATATGTTTGATGAGGTTAATTTATTTTTTTATTTTCTTCAGATGAACAAGGATTAAATGAAATTCAATAAAATTAGGAAGAAGTTAATACAACAAAAATTGCAAAATCGTGTCGCGCTAAACTTTTGATGAAATGCAAGTTCACAATTACAGTCTTAGCTGTGAACAAATTCTGAGCCCGAGCTAAGGTTAATATGAAACTTAACTAATACATTGTTTTTGTCAAGCAGTCCCAGCAGTTTTCAGTCTATGCCAAAAGCTGAAACCTAAGTATTCAGAAGAAGTTGTGTAATATCTGACAATTGAAATAATAAATGACTCTGAATAAACATATGAAAACAACTATATACAGTGAAACCTCAGTTTTTTTGATAATGTAGGTACGTTGTAAAGTATTGGACTCCATTTAGGTACACTCTATAGATTTTTTGAAACAAACATATGTCTATAATGTTGATATTTTCAATAGACATAGTGCAGTGCCATTGTGAAGCACTCAATGATTACGCTATACAATCCTTTAAATAAGAATGTTAAAAAAGTTTATTTTTCATATCTTTCAATTAATTGCAAATGGAATCAGACGTCATACACTGATTAAACAAAAAGACTCAGCTTTTGAACAAAAAACTTTTGACTGATCCGTCATAAGTAACAAAAGTACACAAAAAAGTTACACTTCAAAAAAACTTGCAATAAAAATTATTTGAAGTTCCATAAATTAGACTTGTTCGCTAAACAGTAAATACCCTACATTATTTTTTATTAATTAAATATTACCTCATATATCACACTATGGATTTTTTAATTGTTAATTCAGAAAATTAACTTTAAGTTGAAAAATGCTGAGTTAATGTATGTAACAATGCCTTTAAGAGTTTTTCATATCTTTGAAAAACTTTCAAACATTTGATGATTTTTTAAAAATATTGGCGGATAAAGTCTGTCGGTCTGCGTCAGTCAGGCCACGTTACCTTAACGTAGATAACAGTTTCTGTTGTTTATGTTAAGCGAGTGTCTAGAGAAACGAATCGTTTTCGTTTTTTAGAAAAACAAAAACACATTGTTGTAGATAGTTAGTAAAACAAGTAATATTGGAGGGTAAAAAAAGTAGGTTGTAGTGGTAGGTATAAGTAGTTATAGTAGTGAGTAATAGTATCTAGTAGTAGTTGTAGGTAGTACTAGCAGGTACTAGTAGTAGTAGTGACTAATTGTAGATGGTAGTTGCAGTTTGTAGTATTAGGTAGTAACAGTAGCAGGTAGCAGTAGTGTTGTGTTCAATACCGAAATGTTCACCAGGCTTCTTATCCCAATTATATGTTATATAGACTCTGCTCTTTTTAAACTCCATTGGATGTACCTCTTTCCGATGCTCTATCAAATATCGTTACGGTTATGATACTTTAAAACGTTAACCGAACAATAAGTCATCCAAAATATATACACTGGATTACGGAATGCACACTAAGTTTGATCCAAGAAAGAACAATAATGAACTCATTTAATTTTTGTTGGCTTGAGTTGCTCTGGTATTTTTCGTCCAGTGTTCAATAGTTGAGTATATTGAGTATGTTGAAACCATTTACTGAAGAAGCTATTCGCCTTTGTTTAAGATTTCAGTCCCAGCACGCATTATCCATTAGTGTTATTCCCAATACGCAAAAAGGCTTATACACTGTTGAAGTTGTTTCTAGCAAGCCCCGCAGATAGAGAGGTTGTGTTCCTTCTTGCTTAATTGATCAAGTGGCTAATAAACTTTTGAAAAATTAGCTATTTTTTACAGTTCCAGTGCAAACTACTCTTCTTGTACATCATTACACTTTTGTCTGGTTCATGCTCTTGATGAATTCCTATCAATCTACTTTATTTAACTAAAAAGTTCACCTGCTCCTGCATATCATAGTTTTTCCACCAACTTTTTCGGTTTTTTACAAAATTTATTCTTTTTACTTAGCTCAATTTATTGTTTATCTCTCAATAATTTATCTCAAGTATATTTTTCCTGAAAACAATATTGCTCAATCCTAAAAGGGTAGCTGAATAAGTGTGGAAAAATCTCTGTTTTCAAAAAAGCATACTCAGAACATCAAAAAATTGTTTTTGTCTACTGTGTTTCAACTTTTGTTTTCATTTTCTTGCCAAGGATTAAAAGACAAAAGCATAAATTTAATTTTTTTCTGTAAAGAATCTTCATAGTTTTTAATATAGTAGCTAGATAGGTGTAGAAAATTCAACATTTTTCAAAAGAGCATGCTCAGAACATCAAAAAATTGTTGTCGTCTTCGGTGGTACCATTTTGTTTGCCAATGTTTAAAGAACAAAAGCGTGAGTTTTGACTACGCGGAAGATCAAAATCTGTTTGTAAGATATAATATTATTGGATCGTGGAAACGAATAACAACATTCTTCTAAGCAATTAGTTTGCCTTCCTCCAGGGACTTCTCTCTTCCTCTCTCGTCAGACTTGCATGCATATAAATACATACATACAAACACATTCAGACATATATACATACTTTTCACCGCATACATAAAGAAAAACATACACCATAAAACCATAAACGTCTTGACATATACACACAATTACAATATCTACACGAAAACATACATTCCAGTTTAAACTCATACAAATATATTATTAAACTTAAGCACAATTATATTTACTTAAAAACAAATATAAACTTCCATTTTTACTTTCATTATTATATATATGAGTACGCAAATTTTAATACGTAAAATTTTCATTCTTCAATTTCTTTTAATAATTCATTCAGACATAAAAATTACATTTTTGAACTCATTCATGCAAACATACCTACTTGTTTAGATAGAAATATAGATAGTTACAAATGCATACAAAAAAATATAGACATGCTTTCCACATCATACTGCACATTTGCAGTAGTATTGTCATTAAAAATGCTTCTGACTGCTCTTTGACTTATTTCAGACCATTCCAGAAACTGAGTTGTTCTGGTCTGACCTAGTTGAACAAAAAAAAGGTCCACAAAAATCACTTTTTAGTGCTCTTTCATAGCGCAAAATCCAATTCAAACCATTTTAGGACTATAAAAAATTTTGGAATTTTTTTTCTAAAAAATTCAAAATTTTTATATGTGTTGACCCCCACACTGCCTAGGTGAAGGAAAGTGAACTCAACAAAAAAACACCTTTGACTGCTCTTTCATAGCGCAAAATCCATTTCATACCAATTTAGAACTCTGAAAAATTTTGGAATTTTTTTCTCAAAATATTGAAACTTTGTGTGTTTCAACCCCTATACTGCATAGGTGAAAAAAATGAAATCAACAAAAAATCATTTTTTAGTGCTCTTTTATAGCGCAAAACCCATTTCATACAATTTTAGGACTCTGAAAAATTTTGAAAATTTTTCCTCAAAAATTTGTAATTTTTTGTGTTTCGACCCCCATACTGCATAGATGAAAAAAGTGAAGTCGACAAAAAATCATTTTTGAGTGCTGTTTCATAGCGCAAAATGCATTTCAGACCATTTTAGGACTTTGAAAAACTTTGAAAAATTTTCGAAAAAATTCAAATTTTTGAAATTTTTTGGCCTCTGGTGTCTTATATTGGATTTTTTATGTTTTCACCAAAAACATTTGGTGAGAGTCTAGAACTTAGGTAACCCCTTAGTCTATATACAGCAAACATTGCCACAGCGGAAATCTGCCATTTGCTTGTTGAGGCGGGGGTTCGGACCCCACCCCCTACAAGACTTTTTACCACCGAAAAACTGATTTTCTCTTTGTGAAACAAAGTTTTTTGGATAAGTTTCGCCAGACTGCTTAACCCAAGAACTTCTCACAGGCTGGCGAAACTTAGCCAAAAAACTTTGTTTCACAAAGAGAAAATCAGTTTTTTGGTGGTAAAAAGTCTTGTAGGGGGGGGGTCCGAACCCCCCCCCCTACAAGCATATGGCAGATTATCTTACTACTTACTACCGACTCTCATTGAGAAAAATCAATGTACAATATTTTAGTCTGAATCTTAGTCTGATTTTAAGGTTTCAGGTTTTTGTCGGTTTCTAAAGCAAACCAAATAAGATTCAAATTCTCCAGTTTCCCCGAATGGAATAGGATACCGTGAAAGTACTGAAAGCTGCGTTTGACAGTTCTCAACCTCACGCCTATATCAGTTTGTCAACCAGAAACTTTCAATGAGCAGACAAGCAACACAACATTTCAAGAAATCGTTCAGTATTTGACATTCGCCAATCAGCGAGTAAAAAAGTCGATTCAGAAGAACTACAAATGTGCACAGTCAAACGCAATCAGCACAAGCGTAATTCAACTTTCCTGCAAACAATACCTTCATATAAGAGTACAAGCAGCACGTTGACAACCTGTACAAAGTAAAAATCTACAGACAACACCGACGGAATACATCAACAGAAGTTTCACGACCAGAACAAACAATTCAGCAAGAATTAATTCAGCAGAAGCAGCAGCATTTTTCGAACAGCAATCAAGGCATTCTTCAACAGCAGACATCATCAAAGTTAGTTCAGACATACTTGTAGATGTGGACAGATCCGTAACTTCAAGATCAGCGTTTTATTTAGTACCCAAGTCAATACAACATTTCCAACACAATCATCAGCTGCTGAAGCAAGAATATTAATTTCGGCTGCATCATAAGCAACAACCGAGCAAAAGAGAACACGACGAAGGGCGACTTCAAACAGACTTCAACAGCAACAGATCGACTGCAAACTTTCTGATTTTTTTTCGGTTCTCAAGAATGGGAGCGGAGTGTTCCAGGAGGCACGAGCTAAAAACTGTAACTTTAAGAAAATCAAGTCATAATGTTGATTTTAGAGATGTAATTCAATGGTTAGCAAATGGATGATTTTTTTCACGGTAGCAAAAGAAGAGTTGTGAAGCAAATCTCACGAAAGTTTCAACTGTTGAAACTAAACAACAGTGGGCAAAGAATAGCTCAGGCATATCGCGCCAAAAGTAACTATAAATCAAGGGTCTTTTTTGAAACACCACCAACACTAGCGTCACTGAAGCAAACTGCTTAGTTTGCTTCTCTGACGTCCGGCCACAGCACCACCAACACTACGCATCAATATTAACTGAAGGCGGAACACCGCGCAGTTTTTTTTCTGGTGACCCCCCTAACCAAGCTCGAAAGAGCAGCCTCAAGGCAAAGGCAAAGGCAAAAGCAAGGGCGAAGGCAAAGACAAAGACCATGAATCAATCCCAACGGCCAAGACCTCCCACCGAACAATAAAGACCCCCCAGCACAGTCAACATTTCAACAACACAAAATACAAAGCAGAATACAAACCGCCTGACAGCAATGCCAAACAAAACTATGCAACCACCCGTTTTATAAGCAAAAATAGGGGTGATGGATGAGAAAATAGCGAAGATCCTGCAAACAATGAGAGAATTGATTGACAGTGGGAACATAAATGCAGCAAAGAATGTTCATGAAAAGGCAGCGGAAATATTTTCGGAGTTCGAGGAAACTAGTTACGAGTTGTTTTCACAGCTTGACGAAGATCCACATGAGGAGTACATTGAAAAAATCACTGACACGTGGAAAAACATCGACGACATGAAAATTAAAATTCAGAATCACATTTCTCAAGAAAACTCCACAACAAATTTCAACACACAAGACAACAACGAAACAAAAGTAGCAGCCAATTCGACAACAGATAAATCAACAACCGACAGCAACATCAACACAAGAGCAACTGGACAACAACAAAAATCAACTAACGGAACCTCACACAACGAACAACCGGAAACCAGCAATTCTGCTCAATCTGACAACCTCAACAGCTTTTGGTTTGATAGATTAGCTAACGCAAGCAGCCCGATGGACCGGCAGAACAGAGTAACTGGAATGGGGGACACACAAACATTCAATCAGCCAACAGTACAGTCACAGCAAATGTTAACAACGTTTCCACAACCAGTTCCGTTCTACACGCCTTATGTTGAAGCCCTTCCAAAAATGGATCTTCAGAACTTCATCGGTGACCCGAGCAAATGAGCAGATTGGTACAGCCGTTTCAGCTTCATGATTGGAGACACTCATCTCAGTGATAGACAGAAGATCGCCTATCTGGAAGGACTTGTAATTGGAATAGCCGATGCAGCAATTGGAGGCTCTGTCTGCAACGGACACTTGTACTAAGATGCAATAAACGAGTTGAAACTGTGTTTTGGCGGAACCCAAACGTCATCATCAGCAACTTGTTGGAGAAACTCATCAACTATATGCCACCAACGACATCTCTTCCTTGGACAATTGTAAATTGCTCCACTTTCACAAACACAATGACAAGGACACTGCCAGAACTGGACTTCGAAGCCGATCTCAACAGCACAACAATCTTGAAGCAGGCAACCGACAAACTGCCGTACAGCGAAGATTTCTAATGGAACAAGTTTGTTTCAACACTTGCAGACTTCGACCAATGGATTAAAGAAATAGCCGAAGCAAATGAACGCTCAACGCATCAAGTACGAAGCGGCACTAGCCTTAACACAGCCGATGACAAACATCGAAGAAACTTCAACCTAAATGGAAACCGACAACTTCATCAAGAACCAACTATTCCAAAGGGGGAACAACAGTAACAACAATCAAAACAGAACATGAACAACAACAATAACAAGAACCAGTACAACCAGCGGAGCACAAAACAAATGTTTCAAGCAGCATGAGGAAGCGACAGCAGCAACCAGCCTCTGCCTTGTGTCTTCAACGACGGTAATCACCAGTTTTTCCATTACCCAAAGTTTAAAAAAGACAGCAGATGAAAGACTTCAAACGGTTTATCAGTTAAAGCTTTGTAAAAACTGCTTGGGATCGAATCATCGAGTCAACATCTGTCCTTCAAACTCTGATTGCAGGGAGAAGGGATGCGGACAACGACACAACACTATGTTGCACGGTGCCAACATTAGGTACGGACGAACGCTGATCTCAGTTATTCAACCAAACTCTCAATTGAAAACCTCGGCTGGAAATGGTAACTCATTTGCAGCCATCAATATTAAAGATATAACCACAACAAAGGACATGACAGCAGCGGCTTTAACAACAAATCTTCTCTATGTCATGCCAATTGTTTTACACATCAAAGAGAACAAAGTTCGAACATACGATTTCATTGACCCAGGAAGCAGCTTGACAAAACTTCTCTAGAAGGCAGCTGATGATCTACGTCTTCAGAAAGAAACACGTCAACAACTTGTCTTGGAAGGAGCCAACAGAACAGACACAAAAATTTGATACACAACGTCAACAGAATTTTCAAATTTGGCAGACGAAGAACGCTACAACCTCAAAAAGATATACGTTATGGAAACATCAATTTGCCAAAGCTGAGGGAGCACCCCGGAGACATTACCAGAAAATATTACCACCTTAGACATGTCAATGGATAATCCCCAAGTCACAGTTTTGATTGGAAAAGTCAACGTTAACCTGATCTCATCAATCAGAATGGAACAAGGTCCATCGTCAGCCCCAAGCGCAAGTCTTTTCAAATTTGGCTGGACTTTTTCTGGACCTTAAATAGTTTTGGATGATAACAAACAAAGAACATTCAATGCATCATACTGCTTTGTTTTGCAGCAGTTGCCTTGAACAAGACAATGACCTCGATGAAGAAGTTTCTCATTGGTGGAAAGCAGAGACAGCGCCGCTGGAAACCAAAAGCAAATCAAATGAACCAAAGGTTTTGCTTGCCAATATTATACTTAACAGAACATGCGTTAGACAAGCGGATGGACTTTAAGAAACGGGACTTCTCTGGAAAGACATAAGCAGTTTACCAGACAACCGGTCACAAGCTTTGACTCATCTGAACCATTTTGTCAACAAACTACAAAAGAAACATGAACCGTACATGAAATACGATGAGGGTATTCAAGAAGACCTAGTAATGGGCTATACTGCAAAAGCACCTTTTCATCAACAGAACGATACAGGTTGGCATATACAACACTATGTTCTTGTCAGCCCAAACAATCCCGACAAGATACGGAGAATTTGCAGTGCCAAAGCACCACAAAGCGGAACAAGCATCAATGACCAACTCGTAGCAGGACCTGATCTTTTCGGGAATATGCTTGGAATTTTGCTACGATTCCGACAGGGAGCCGTTGCCATCCAGGGAAATATCGAAGCGATGTTTTTGCAAATTGGAGTACGACAAAAAGACGGACGTCGTCTGCGATTCCTGGGGAGACAAACAAAAAGCCATGCCTTAGAGGTTTATGAATAACAAAGACACATCTTCGGAGCCAGGGACTCAGCAGCCTGTGCAATTTTTGTATTGCAACAGGCAGGCAAAGACGACATCGAAGATCACTCAAGTTTTCTGGAGATCATTCAGCGGACCTTCTATACGGATGACATGGTTGTATCATTCAGCAACGCCATCAGCGCTTTCACTGCAGCCAAGGATGTCAAGGATACTCTAAAAAAATAAATTCAGTCTGACAAAATGGTGCAGCAACAGCCATGAGTTTTGTCAGCAGATGGAAGACGATCTATGCAAACCAATCGAGGAGCTCTTCAGTAAAAGCTTTCATCAGAGAGTGCTTGGAATTCACTGGAGCTTGGACGAAGACAAAATAATGTTCAAAATGAAATACAGAAAGAACTTGGATAGGAAATCATGGACACAATACAAATTTCTGTCTTTTGTGTCAAATCTCTACAATCCTTTGGGAATCATATCTCCTTTCCTCATCCGAGCCAAGATTCTACTGCAAGAACAATGGAAACATGGACGCAAATGGGACAAAGCCATCAGTGGAGACAACGGAAAGGCCATCAAGGATTGGGTACAGGAAACGGATCTGTTAGGTACGGTAGGGGTAAACAGGTTAGTAGGTGGTACAGCACTTGAGGACAAATTGGAACTTCATCTACTCTGCGACGCATCATTGGAAGCAAAAGCAGCAGTAGCATACATCAAGACAACCAGGAACCAAGAAACCACAACTCGTTTTCTTATGAGAAAACCAATAGTGTCACCCTTAAGTCAAACAACGATTGCCTGACTAGAACTGCAGGCACCACTTTGGGCAGCAAGATTGAAGAAAACAATCGAGGATGGTAGGGGTAAACAGATTTGGTAGGGGTAAACAGGGATGGTAGGGGTAAACAGATTTAGGGGTAAACAGATTTCAAATTTGACAAAATCTTAATGTGGAGTGACAGCATGACCGTTATCAGTTGGATAAAGTACTTCAAATTGAAACACAAGATATATATCAGAAACCGATTTGCCGAAATAAGGGATATCACAAGCATCAATCAGTGGAACCACGTCAACACAAAGGACAACCCAGCAGATCAAGAAACGAGGGGACTTACAGCAACAGAGATGACAGAAAAATCTCTTTGGTTACAGGGACCACAGTTTCTTCTATCTTCTAGCGACAACTGGACAACAGACGAACGACAACGTGAAAAAGTTTTCATGAACAGCGCAGAAAGCAATTTACAGGAAACACGACGACAAACAATTGACAAGGATCTCATTGATGCCAACAGGTTTAGCCAGTGGTTGAAACTCGGAACAGTTGTCATGAAAATGGCAAATCTACGAAACAAAACGAGAACACGTGACCAAAAAAAAGAGCATGGATACAGAGAACTTTCTTCTCCGTCTATCCCAGCAACTATCGTTTGATGAGGATGTTAATCAACTAACACAAAACAAGCCAATTCAAAAAAAGAAACAGGTTGCTACAGTTGACACCTTCAATAGAAGAAAATGGTATTATTCGCTCAATCAGCAGACTAGACAACGCACCATTTTGAACAACGCACCATTATCTTAGACTGTAGGAACAGGATTATTTGTCTTCTTCTTGAGCTGCAACACAACATCAATGGTCATGTTGGAGTTGAACAGCAAACACACAGCATTCAGTTGAAATATTGGGTTCTTCAATGCAAAACAGTAATGAGGAAGATATCAAATTGATGCTTTGAGTGCAGAAGACAGAGACAACTCAACAGCCAGTCTCAGATGTCAGATCGTCCGAGTTAACGATTCTCAGTCAAACCCGTAGCCTTCAAGGAGACCGGAGTGAACTTTTTTGGGCCTTTGTTAATCTACAGCCAGATCAACACTGTCAAGAAAACTTAATATTGCCTATTCACCTGTCTGTCGATACGAGCCGTTCATATCGAAGTGACCAGGAACTTGCTCAAGGAATCATGCATAGTGGCATTCCAACGATTCTTCAGCCAACGAGGACTACCGGAAAGAATTTACTGTGAAAACGCTTTATATTTCACCAGTACAGCAAAGATCTTAGTGGAAAGCAGCTTCACAACTACAGAGATACAGAAATACGCAGGGTAAAAAAAGATTGCATGGAAATTTATTCCGCCAGGAGCACAACTTTTTGGTGGGTAATGGGAAGACCTCATTTGGATGAGCAAACAACTCTTCTTCAATATCGCCGGATCAAGGAAACTTCAGGAAGACAGTTTCTCTTGACCTATTTGCCAAGTCGAAGCTCTACTTAACAGCAATACCTCTAACATCAGTCATCAGTGACATCAGCAATGTCGAAAGCCTGACCCCAGGACATTTTCTGACAGGAATGGCAACAGGACTGCCATCCCATACTACTATTAGCAGCAACGATAGAGGAACAGGAAAATTATGGAACAGCGTCAACAGCATCATGAACGAATTTTGGTTACGCCTTTAAAAAGAATATCTCCCTACACTCGGAAAACGTCGAAAATGGCATTCAACAGTAGACGGGAGAGAAGTAGGGGACATTGTATGGATACTAGAAAAGAACACACCCACGGGTTTTTGGCCGGTAGGTAGGGTACAAAAGGTAAATAAAGGTAAAAATAAGGTGGTAAGGTCTTGCCTGGTTAAAACATCACGAGGGGATTTTATTTAACCAGCTATTAAACTTAGTTTGATCAGCGACAAATCAACATATAAAGGTTATCAATAGTAAATGGTGAACAATAATTTAATAACTACCTGAAACACTAACCTGATATCAGTTTCGGGCTTAAAGGAAAGTGAAAAAAGAAAACTTTAAAGTTCAATTCAGTGAGTTAGCGATTCAAAGGGACTATTAGGTATCATTCACGTACAATTAGGGATTTCAATAAGTAACTCACAAGGATACTCCAGTTATCATCGTACAGTAACTCAAAAGATTATCGTACATTAGAGAAATACCTCAAATGGGAAAATTTAGGTACAAAGGTCTAACAGGAAGACAAATTCAGATAAACCCTAGGTAGGTTTTGGAATTCCAATGCACAATCAATTAGCTTATTGCAAAACAGCAGAGAGTTGAGCCAACAGGATACCAGTGTTTTGAATAGGTAGATGACACTAAACAACGTAAGTAAAACGAAACAGCAGAGGTAAAAAGTATTACAAACCTTTGGTATTCAGACGAACTCTAATTTGGGAAAACCAGGTGAAAGGTAGGTAATAGGTACAAGGTAGTGGTAGGTTTAGGTAAGTTAGGGAACACAGGGAGCATCAGTTTGGCAACCAGCATCTTTCAATGAGCAGACAAGCAACAACAACATTTCCAGAAATTGTTCAGTATTTCACATTTGCCAATCAGTATCAATAAAAAAGTCGATTCAGAAGAACTACAAATGTGCACAGTCAAACGCAATCAGCACAAACGTAACTCAACTTTCCTGCATACAATTCCTTCATATAAGAGTACAAGCAGCACGTTGACAACCTGTTACAAACTGTAACTTTAAGAAAATCAAGTCATAATGTTGATTATAGAGATGTAATTCAATGGTTAGGAAATGGATGACTCTTTCACGGTATTAAAAGAAGAGTTGTGAAGCAAGTCTTACGAAAGTTTCAACTGTTGACACAGAACAACAGTGGGCAAAGGGTAGCCCAGGCATATCGTGCCAAAGTAACTATAACTCAAGGGTCTTTTTTGAAACACCACCAACACTGGCGTTGGTGAAGCAAGCTGATTAGTTTGCTTCTCTGACGTCCGGCCACAGCACCACCAACACTACACATCAATTTTAACTGAAGGCGGATAACCGCACAGTATATTTGTTTTCGTTCAGTAACAGAGTTTAGACTGTTGGCAGTATCTTTCCTGTTTTCTAGACAGTACTGTTCAGTACCCTGGTCTGTAACCCATAGGTTCCCATCGTTTAGTCATGGCGACCTCATAGTATCCCATAATGGATCTTAATACGCTTCGTTGTTATCGTACGATGGGCAAAGAGAATTACTGATATTATTATGATGATTTTACTATGAACTGCTGAATAAATCTCTAGTTTTCTCGCAATCACAGAATCAAACATTTGAATTGAAAACTGATATTCTAATCTACTCTGCCATCTCCTGTGTAGTACATCAGTAAGTGACTTGTTGGCTGATTTTTTGCTCTCAGACGCACACAAAAACCAGCAGCTCACTTAAAAAAAGGTTTGCGAAAATTTGAATAAAATTGGATCAGTTTAATACTGCCGAGGGAAATACTCTTATTGCTAAACATATCAGACATGTTAAAATGGATGTCTCAGCGTTATAGTTTTTCTAAATGGTTAATTCAGTTAATTTAACCATATAACATTTCATTGGAAATTTAAATAGATAGCTATATGTACAGACATTTTCTGAAATCAACAAAATTTGGTAAAATCAACAAACAGGTGATAAATTAATAACATATGTGTAATTTTAGTACAATACTATGGTAAACTGTTCAAAATACTATCCCATAATTCAAGTGACTTTTAAAACTATCCCATAACAGATGAAGAAATATTAGAAATGGGTACAAAAACGCGATTTGGTGAACAATAAACGCATTACACTACTGCTTTTCAATATCGTTATTAATGATTTCAATATCAGGCCCACCGCCTGTGTTTAAAATTAATAATTTGATGCATCGAAAAACAGTAGTATAATAAAGACAGAATATCAAAGTTGTACAGTTGTTTTAATGAATACTACGGCCTTAGAACCATGGACCACAATAGGGCTTTTTTGAAAAACAGCGATATTTTTTCATGTTGCACCTTTCGTCCTCCTCACAGCCATCGACCGTTTTGCAGTACCTTCCTGCAAGTCTCTGGCATTTCCTCCGCCTCTTGGACAACATGCGATCCAGATCTCTGCTGTCGAAAAATTCGGCTTGAACCAGTGCAAAGCAGATTGCGACAATTGCTAGTGTTGTAAGCATGTTCATGACGAAGTCGTGAATTCTGAAACAGGATTTTGAAAAATTTTTCAGAACGCGTACCTCTCTAGGGTGGGAGCCGTATGTAATTGCGTTTGGTTGCGGGTTTGTGAATGACACGTACTGAGAGCATTCGCAAAACAAATTGAGAGATGCTTGTAGGCATAATTGCACAGGCAGTTAAATATGACCTGTCAAAGCTCACTGATCAGTTGGTACCGATTATTAAAAATGTTTCCATAAATTTGCGAAACAATTTATTCTTTTTTGTACGTTGACTATTATTTATAATCCTATTATTATTATTTCTGTTATTTTTTAAATATTAATACTATTTCAAACATTATTGTTATCATTTTTCAATATTGCTATTATTATCGGTATTACTATTATTATCATTACGATATTATTGTTCGTATTATTTTTTATTATTATTGGAATTATTATTATTATTATTATTATTATTATTATTATTATTATTTTTATTATTATTATTATTATTACTGTTATTATTATTATTATTACTATTATTATTATTATTATTATTATTATTATTATTAATATTATTGTTATTATTATTATTATTTTTATTATTATTATTATTATTATTATTACTATTATTATTATTATTATTATTATTATTATTATTATTATTATTATTATTAATATTATTGTTATTATTATTATTATTTTTATTATTATTATTATTATTATTATTATTATTATTATTATTATTATTATTATTATTATTATTATTATTATTATTATTATTATTATTATTATTATTATTATTATTATTATTATTATTATTATTATTATTATTATTATTATTATTATTTTTATTATTATTATTATTATTACTATTATTATCATTATTATCAATATTTATTGCTATCTCTAATTTTGCATTTAATTCTAGTTTTATGAAAGTTGCGCTTGAACAACGAACTATTAAAAACTGGAAAATATTTGTTCCCACAAGGCTTTCCTACTCTCCACCCTGTGCGCTCAATTTACCCCCATCTCTCCGTTGTCACATTTGTTTGATCTTTAAGGAAACAGCTCAACCTGTGTCATCATAGACTTAGGAAAATCATGCGGGTACCTCCGAAAAATTCCAATAACTGATATAAACAAAAAAACTGTGAAGTAGATAAGATTAGTTTTTTAGGATAATCTGCTCTAATTTTGCGACAAAATTACTGCTTAAAAATTCCAAAAATTAATGGACCCTTATGCCTGGAAATAATGATGCTGAAGCCATGCTAAATTTTGTTTGTCAGTCATCTGACAGTTCAATAATTTTGGTGAAAAAGTCCGTGAAGAAGAGAAAGTCTTTTGTAGCAAATACTTTTGAGAACTTTTCTTTTTTTTTATAAGCAGCCAGGAGCATGTTATATTTAGAATTAAATACAAAAAATTGAGGCTGAATAGAATATACTAAGGTAGTAAAAACTTAAGTTTGCTATGAAAAAAAATACAAAAGAAAGTATTATTATATATAATATAATTTAAGAACCCTGGTCTTTCACTTTTTCTTCAAAACTCCCAACTCTAATTGTAATTTGTTTAAAATTAGTTTTGAGGTTTATATTAGAAAAACTGCTTTTTTGTAAAATCAGAGCAAAGAAAGAGAAGCAAAATTAGTTAAAGGACTCGTTCTATACCTCTCTACAGTTTTTAAGTCATACTAATGCTTTCATCCTCTTTCAGGCAATCCAGCAAAATATAAAAACTTGCCAATCCGAAAACTTTCATTTCGATATGCTGTGTTCCCGAATTGTTGACTGCCATGCATTTTCCAGATTAGTTTTTGTTTTGTCTTATCTTTTTTTGTTCTTTACTGTTCACTGCTGCATAGATGTGCAATTTTGGAAACTAAAATTATTTGATATTTTTTTATTCAAGTTAGGAGTAAGTCATTGCTAGTTTTTTTTGAGTTAGAGTTGGATTTGTTAACTTACCCTTGTAATGGTTACGTTATCTCAATTTACGTTTGTCCACTGTTCAACGCAATCCACTATCTGTTGAAAAAATTGAATTACAAATGAGTTGAAAAATTCAAGTCAGCTTATATTGTAATTGTCACGTGATTCGATAGACAATTTTTTAACAATTTTATAGATGAGATATAAGCATGCATATGATCTCCGTTGACCTTTACAAGACTGTGCGAGAATAAGTTTTAAAAGTCCGTTTAGAGGGCCAGAAATGTTGTTACTTTAGTTCAAATTAACTGAGCAGTTTTTAATCTGATAAAGTATTGTAATTTTAAATTTTTTCTACGTTTCAAGTTTTATAAATCGTAACAGTATTGAATTTTGAACCACCCCATACTTTTTTTTATATTGTCTGTCAAGTAAATCTGAAAACAAAATATACTGTTATCGAATTGAACAATGAAAAACAATAACGTTGTGCTGATAAAACTCTGCACTCAACTCTGAATCAGAAAAATGAAGATATATTTTTGTTCCAATGAGCCTCATATTGATAATGAAAACGAAAGAAAACAGTAAGTAAAAAAAGTTCACGAGGCGTGTATATAGATTTTGATCAAACATGAACAAAAAGTAAGCTGGGTTCACGGTAATAAGAATGGCAGTGAACAGTTCTCAGATAATGCAACATTCGTAATTTAACCCGTTACTACAAAAGTTTAGTTATATTTTTTTTCTAAACTGGTGTAAGTAAAAGTGACACAATGCAGCAATCCAACCATACCTCCTGGATTTGATATACTATAACAACCATGAAAATGATAGATAGATTTTTAGAAAAAAGCTGATCAAATTGTTAAAGCGAAACAACAGATTAAAAACACAGAAGTTTTTGTATCAAAACGTCTTATAATTCATCTTTGGAGCATTAGGAAGTTTCGTTTCGTTTCTAATCCGTCACCTTAGATGGCTAAAAAGTTTGAGTGGTAAGTTTTTTGCAGTTTTCAATTTTTGAATAAATTTTGGCAGCTCCTAAATCAAAACAGAACTGTAGGCAAGTTCTGGCTAAGACTTGACAAGTGTTAAAAAAATTTCTGACTGATTTGCGGTGTTGGTTTTCTTTTGTTTGGCAGCAAATGAGAAAAAACAATAAAGAGAAAGAACGAAATTGGAAACTATGATATCAAGCAAATGCACCAATCACTGCCGCTCCTATTTTGCCCAATCGAAAAACCCTTTTCTAATTAAATATAAACTGCGGTACCAAAAAACCACGTACAGCGTAGTTTCTGTTTTAAAAGTATAATTCCTGCTTCATAAGCTTCAATTGCGCCAAGTCTTGAGAAAAGGTGTGATACTGGAAGTTTTAAAAGAAATTTAATTAAGTTCAAAATAAGCATTCAATGCGCAGTATGCACATTAAATTATAACAGTTTCGAGGCCAAAAGATTGAACTGAACCGTTTAATCTCCAGCGAAAGAAATGTTCTGGTTTTCGAAGAAATGGAACGAGAATTCTTGACAAAAACATTAAAAAAATTGAAATCCACAGGCAATCACTTATCTTTTGGGATGCAATACGATCAGATGGACGACGAATGGTTGTTAGGTGCACAGGCAAGCTAACCGCTGTCAGCTATTTGAAAATTTTGAGTAGTTACGAAGACAAAAATTTATTTTGAGGACGTTATTTTCAACAAGATATTGCTCATGTGCATAAATTGAAGATTATCGAAGAAATGTTTGAAGAACTGCTAGACGTTTAAGAAACTAAATATGTAATAGCGCCGTAATAGAAAACAAAAGTTAAGCTTCATGTTGTTTTTGTTAATGTTTATAAAGTTTCTTTAAAAACCTTCAGATATACGTAGCTTTGTGGTATCATAGTGCATTGGACATTTTAAGTTAAAAGGTTCTCATTTTATAATTAGCATAGTCAGGTAACAAATTTCTCATAAAAATTCTAACCAATATAAACTAAGTTTGAAAAGCATTAATTATCATTGATGGTTTCTCAAAACTCTTAATAAAGACTTTCCGGAATTTAGCCGCAACATGACTCAGATTTGACAAGCCATGAGAAAGACTCGACAGGTCTTCACAAGTCCTAAGACTTGAAATAAGATGTGAGAAGTACCCGGAGGCTTGTGACATAGCAAATCAGCGCTGAATTAGTCTAAAGGCACTCTGTTTTTTTTTGTGGATGGCCAGTACCGGGTGAACCCAGTGAGCTCATTTTTCATTAATAATGAGGATAAACTGCGCATGAAAAAACTTGAAATGACCTTGATATTCAATGTTTTAGAAGTGGAATATGTTTTTTATTATTAATATATGCTGGTTCAGCAATTAAAGGCTCTGAGATGCAGGTACTGATCAAGATTTGAAACCAGGTTGGGGCGAGCATCAGGGAATTAATTGTTTTTAATTGTCAATATTAAACTTTTCCACGACATACAGAAAAACCGTTTTTAATAAATTAATCAATTCATGTCAGGTTGCACTGAAAATGAGGTTGCACTGAACGTATGCTTTTGACTTGAAATCCTTCTATAACAGCACCTATTTCAACTCCTTTTTCCTGCTTAACAAAAAATGTTCCCGAATTAATCACATTTGTTTTTCAAATAGGACTTTTGTCTACTCCACTTTATTGCTGATTGACTGACTACATCAAGTAAAGTCATGAGTTTATCTGGCTTCGAGAGCCGACGCTCAGAAAGAGAAAAATCGGAAACAAAATAATTAGGGGTTTAAAATGCTCTCAGCCACAAACATTTTTTTACAAGCTGAATCGAAAACTGCTTTAATTTGAGTTTTTCTGAAGTTTCTCATTTTCATTCGATATTGATATTGAATTTCACCCAGATTGATACAAATTATTTCATGCTTGATGTCTGTTAATGGGCTATTTTCATTCACATTCATTTGTGTTTTCTACTCTCACAGTGTTCATTCTTACTTTTTACCTGAATTTGAAGTTTATTCTCTCAGAGCAATTTTTCGACGTTAAATCCCTTTTTTCAAGATGTACTTTCCAATAACTATCTTCTGTGTTGAATTTTCTAAATTCGATTCTAATTAGTAAAATGTGCTTTCTCGCGTGATTCTCAGTATGGCAAAGGAAGTTCTGCACGCAACTGGAATGCGTACGATGGCTGATATCATCAATGAAGCTATTTTTTGAGCACATCCATTTGGATAAAGTTTGAGTTCAGTGGAAAAATTTGTCGTTTGGTCGTTTGTTGAATCTTATCAAAATACTCCTACAAAAGAAGGACAAAAATGCAAAAAATTTATAGTCTAAATCGTTCTTTTATATTTTGATTCATAACTCTGTATCGAGTAAATACTTCAATTTATAATTTGCCGTATGAAGTCGTATACATTCTCCAAAGCGTTTTTTCATCAATGGTATTGTCTGAAGGGATCATTTCTATTTGCCCCCCCCCCCAGCTTAGTTGGCTTATATCTTTTACCCCCAGGCCACGTGCTTTTTTTTACATAGTAACGTGCTATATAACAACAGGTAGTTTGTAACTGGGGGCGTAAAAAAACACGGGGGGAACAGAATAGATGCGTCTGAAGCTGATGAAGTCATGCTGTTTTTCTTTTCGACAGAATTCCAGCTGGAGAAACCTGCTGATGACTTCAATTATCTCTCTAGAAAAAGCTGCTTACCTGAACCTAGAAAAAAGCCTGATAACGCTCTCTTGTAACAGCGACAAGAACTCTCCGCTAACAAGAAGTATCTTTTCCGTTTGCGCCCCACCCATAGTTCGTTATGCATCTCCCAGTTACGGAGCACGTGCCATGACATAATAAAATTTTATGTAAAAAATGGCATATGCGTCCTGGGGACAATTAATATGCAGCCATTAGGCTGGGGGTGGGGGGCACAAATGGAAAAGACCCACAAAGACAGATAGATCCAAAAAATGATATGTTTGCAGAGCGATAATGTCATTCTTTTAGTATCAATGACTAATTTAATAAAATGGTGATCAAACAATTTTTTGAAGTTCTCTCTGGAAACAAATTTTGGGTCAAGAAGTAGGAAAAGTATCCATATTGAAAAAGAACCAACCGCCCTTTCAAAATTTTGGTTTTCCCTTTAAAATGTAGAACCTATATTGCAGTGCGGTTAAAAAATATATTTTAAAACAAAACAAAGGTACATGCGTTGTCAAAGTCGTTTCATCTTCTAACAAAAACTGTAGCCAAACTCCTTATTTGTTAAAAAAAAAATTAACAAAAACTGTCCTATTTTTCTCAAAAAAAATTATCAGTATTAATTGCACTTTTGATGCACAGCAGCTTTGATACGTTGCTCGAAGCCAACGAAAACTTCAGTCTTGTCTAGAAGAAAAGTTTTGTACCACAAATAAGAATAAATATAGAAAAATGACTCAGATTGACGCTTAAAATGCTTTTGAAGACTTGCTGTATCTTGGATAAGGAAAAATTTTTCAGACAAAGCAAGCTACAATTAACAAAAAATTAAAAAATTAGTTTGTTTCTGATTTTTGAGATATTTTTGACATGTTTTTTTTGTATATGTATACATATATATATATATATATATATATATATATATATATATATATATATATATATATATATATTTGATTAATTTAATGAATTATGATTAAATCTGTCATAATAAAATAATAGGTTCAATTTAGTTATTTGTTTTTTTGAGCTAAATTCATATCAAAACAATATGAAAAAGATAGACTATGGTACCAAAACACTATGTATAACTAAAAAAGTATTAAAAGAGGCAAAGACTTCAATTAGAACAAGATTTTAATATCAGATCAGTTTTCTGGTAATTGGTTCTATTTCTCTACGCTTTTGGCTTTTAAAACAACAATTAGATGGTTTGAACATTTTTTGTAGTAGAAGTGAATGATATCTGTGGTTTTTTTATTCTTCTTATTCTGGATACATTTATCTAAATTTTTCAAATAAACTGTTTTTGTTTGCAATCGTTGCTTCAAGATTGCTCATAAATTTTAAACTGAGTTCAGATCTTGACTAAATACCGGCAGTAGGAGTATATCTGATTCTCACCCCTTCTCTTGTAATAAATTGCTGACAATTTTCGGTTTAAGCTCGCGATTATTTCCATATTTTTCATTTTTTTGCAAAGTTTTCTTTTATATTAGAGTGTTTGGCTTGTTTGGATATGTAACAAGCAGTTTACGTTCTTCTGCAAAATATAAGTGATCGCAATCCCCATTTTTAAGTGTTTTTGGTCAACTCATCTTGTTACATTTCTTGTTAGTTCATGGAGGTGCCTTGGAAATGTTACCTTTTTGGCAACTTTTTCATACAAGCTGTGCGCTGGTGATAGTTCTTGAAAACCAGACATTTTTAACGGCTGGTTGGACTAAAAAAGAGAAAAAAACTGTATGAACGTAGAAGACAATAATGAAATCTCGTCTAAAATGTCAAAATTCTTCGCATCTAAATGCATTAGCGTATCTTGCACCGAGGGAGCAAAGGTAAGGTTTAAAGAGCACGAATTGTGCTGTAAGTAGCTTTTTGGCACCAGAGTGTGTTACACCCAATTATAAACAGTGATGATGAAGACAAAAGATATAAAAACGCGGACAGACAAACTTCATTATGTGCAATCTGGACATTCAACCATTTGTCAAACATGTCAAATTATTAAAACGCTTTATAATTTACTTTGTCCCGATAAAATATTGCTTGATTATGATAACGCGTCTTTTTTCGTTTTGTTCGTAGTTCTTTGTTACTCTGCTCCAGCTGAAAATACGTTGTTTGGAAAAGCACATTAATTCAGCTCAAATAACTGACCACTGGAAAAAATCAAACCATAATTTTTTTGTCCCTGAAACCATTTCTGTTATTTTCAAGCATTCAAAGTATGTTAAACCCACAGTTCTGAAGAAACCATTTTTTCACTGTGCACAATAGATTTGCTGTTGGCCATAGAAATTTTTGATATCATCAAAACATAAACACAGAAAACTTGTAACATGTAAATTTCTTCTTTATTTGTCAACATTTTCTTCAAAGTTTTTTCTTTGTCAACTTTTTAAAACAAAAGAAAAATGATCAAAATTTTTCATATGACCAAAGCTTGTATCCTGATAGCAGAAAATCAAACCAAAGTGCGTTGATGGTCTTTTAAACTTTTTTCAAAGTGTGGATTTCAGAAATTGTTGAAAATTCGTGTAAGGAGATAATACGAAAAACTTGTTGCTGTTGTGAAATTGAATAAAATGTGAACAAGACTGTGGACGCTTCTACGGAGGTGTATTGAATCAATATCAAAATGAGGTCAATTCCGGCAATTTGCGCCCAGTTTACCTTGTACTAGATCTGAAAATCAAATTTTAGAAAATTTTATCCTTTGGTAAATATTTTTATTTTCTAAAAAGGGGTCTTGAGTACTGCAAAAATGTTCTATAGAATTTCCACCATCCCTTTAGAAGTAGCGGAGTATTTATGACAAATCTTTTTTTTGTCAGACCAAATGGGAAAAGAGAAGTATGGATCCTTGAAAAATAAAACTAAAACCATATTAAAGTTTATGACATAGGTTCCAAATCCCAGATATTCTCTTTTTTTTAAAAAAAAGTTTATTAAATAACCAGTAAAATTCTAACGGCGTTCAGCTCCAAAATAAGGAGAACTCTGCATCAATTTCACGTGTTTCTTGTCAAAAATGTTCGAATATAATTTTTGTCAGGCAAAGCTTTGGGTTAATGAAACGCTACAATTCAATAACAACAAAAATATAACAGAAAACTTTTATAATACTACAGATGAAAATTTTCAGAATTTTTCTTCACAACGAAGTTTTTTTTTCAGTATTTTCAATAATTGTTTTTGATATTTTTATAAGAAAACTTAGTCTTTTGAAGCTAAGCATTGAACACATCAGAAAAGAAGGAAATTAAAGAACAAATCAAATTTAGAGGAAAAAACTCTGACTTATCTTTGGAAACTCTATTTTAATCGAAAAAAAAATTCAAAATACTTTTTTTTCACAGCTAACAAACTGACTTCTGCAGTAAAAAAAAACTATGCAAAAACTCTAAATATTGCAACATTTTGAGGAAAAATGGCAGTGTCCGTCCGTCATTTTAAATTAATTCATACAAGTAACCAGTATCTATTATTTTTTTTGTTTGTTCTTTGAAACTTCTGCTATGAACAAAAAACCAAAAAAAGAAATCAAAAAAGCAATAGATTTTACAAAAAACAGATAGGGATTAACTTCTTGATTTTCTTTTATTTGTGTTAAAATTTTCATTGATTAGACCAACTTTAAACATAAAGTTGATGAAAAAGACAATAAAAAATTAATAAGCGGCAAACGTTGGGCTACACTTACACTCTTTTGGGAGACAATCAAAAATTTTAAAAATTTGTTTGTTTTTTTTTGATGAAACAATCGTTTCTTCTAAACAGACTGCTGACAAACAAATTGATACATTTTTCTCAATAGGAAATCCGTAATGAAACTTTCAAATGGCATAAGATTCTTAGCTTCTGCATTTTTCATGAAAACTTTTTTGTTTAGGAGTAATAATTTAATTTCCTCTTCAATAGTAGTTCAACGATGCTGATTTTTTAAAAATAAATGTGACCTGATTATAGATTGAAATTTTGCTGCAATTTGGCGTATTGAATGTTAGGAATCCCTTTATGATGTACATTCATAGCCTCTCATCACGATGCCCTTTGCTAATCCTTTTCACCAAAATAGAAGCAACGATTTATCAATGGTACTTAACAATTACTACTTAGCTTTTTTGAGCACAGGAGAGTGGAAATGAAGTTGCCAGAAACTCTGCCTTTATTTTTTTTCTTTATTTAACAGTTTTATGTTGTGCAAAAATAACATTACTCAGTTGTATCAGTTTTGCCAAACTGTACGTTGATTTTATTTTCTGATAAATTATTTCCGGCGTTCTCAGGCGCACAAAAGAAAAATTGGTTTAAATAATACGGTCAATTAAATAAAGGAAACAGCCTTTGTAAAGCATCTCCGGTTTTAATCTGGATAAAAATTGGATATCAAGGAATACATCAAGAAACCCATTTAACTTGACTGAAACCAAGATCGTTACGTTATCCAGTATAAGAAAGCTTTTATAAATATCTTCAATAGTTAATTTGTATTAAAAATGCGAACAAAAATCAGTTTTTCTAAAAACCAATTAGGCGTTCCTTTCACTTATTTTTGTTTGTTCTTAATTGAAAAATTTAATGAACGAGAGTTTCTGAATCAGGTTTCATATTTATTGTTTATTTCTCCAACTTCTCGGCTGATTGTTCGAAGATATCCTCTAAGTTGTATGTTGGAACTTTCTTTGCAATGCACAGTAATAGGCGGACCCTCTTGTTTGTCTACAGTTTCAAGCAAAAAAAATTGTGGAATAATGATTTTGATCTGCTGTCGCAGCATTTTTGATATTTTTTAAGTCCTGTTGTCGGCACAATTTTCAAGTTCTGTTCTTTTTTTTTTATTTTGCGCCAGAAGAAACTCATTTTCGGCACGCTTTCAATATTTTACCCAAAAAACATCCAGTAAATTATCTCCGCCTAAATTGGGAGAACTGGAAGAAATATTTTCCCCTTTCAATCATTTCACCGATATTTTTCACTTTTTTCTAGCGGAGCCTCTAACATCTCTTATCCTTTGAAGTTGAAAATTGAAAGTAATTGTTTTTGGTGTCTGTCACTATAGTTATAAATACAAACTGGGCCCCAATTGGGATCACAAAGTGGAAATCCGGCTATTAAAACCGGTTGTAGAAGGCTATCAAAACTATGTTCTTTCCTAAAATACAATGATATAAATTCATTTCATTTATGCAACCCTCACTTTTTGATACAGCGTAGTATTGTAAAAGTTTTAATCAAAATAAATTAGGCTCTGTTACAGATTTACAAAGCTTATAAAGGTTGGACAGTTTATTGTTTAAACGTAGACATGCTAATACACTGTATGTTCCTGGATCTTAAACCTTGTTTTTGTTATTTACCACTTCAAACAATTGTGATAATATTTATAACCACTTATTGATGGTCAGTTTGACGTTGACTTGTGAACAAATTTGATTTGCTTCCCACTGATTTGTGGGCATAGACATTACAGGCCTTCTACATTCCCAAATATCACCCAATTGACAACGTTTTAATGTTGATAATTGCTCCTACATTTTTCAAAAATGGTTTTATATATTCCTTCAATCAGGAGGTGTACATTACACAAAAGTTACCAAGTCGAAGGGAGGGACATTTACCTTAATTACATATCTAAGGGCACTAAAGTTGATAAACCCAATGTGTTCTCATAGGTCGACCTACAGTCTTTTCAGATAATTTATTTGTCAACCACGGCCTTTCCACGAGACCATGTTATACCCGCAGATGCATTTTTCATAATGGTCGACAACTGTATTTTGATAGTTCGATCAAAGATCTTTTCGCAGCCAATAAAAATCTATCTAAGCCTTCTCGTGTGCTTGCGCATGATCTTTCATAAAACGGTAAAAAAGACTTATAGTATTATTATGAACCTTTTTTTCGAAAATTTGATGCAAAAGTTTTCGACCGAGAGGTAGTGCAGGAACTTTTGCTCGATAAAGGCGTGGTTAACCATATCAATCAAATTACGCCGAAAAAATGTTGAGGTTATGGCCAAATTATGGTCAGATAATGGACAGATTTTTTTCCAGTATAAAAAGTACGCTTCTTAGGGCTACCAAATGCATGATAATTAACAACGAAAGGAAACATTGGCTTTTACTCTGCTTACACAAATAAAAGAAATTTTAATCCATAGCAAAATACTTTTTTTGGATAAAAACTGTTGTTCTTTTCATCAATCAATCCCATAACTTACCCAGTGAAGTCAAAGTTTCATCTAGTTTGTGACTATTGTACGGGCGTGCAAGTTCAAGACACACCTAACTGGCTAAAGCATAAGAAGACCTGATATACATTGCAAGAAGTCAAAATTTTGATTTGTAAAAGAATAAAAACCTTTGGGAAAAATGAAGAGCTGCTTAATTGAGATTAAGATTGACATTTTATAAGATAAACTATGCTCAAATCTGGATGAAAGCATATCTTTTTGTTAGTCGGTCTGAGTCTAAATCAGTACCGGACAAAAATAACTCGAAGTTAAGTTTATTTTCCAATTAAAAAAAAGGACAACTAATCCATTCTTATTATTTTACTGGAAACATATATGGAAAAAATGAGATTTCGTGTTGCATAGGTTAGTAATTTTGCTCTGGATATTTGATTTTGAGTTTTTTTACTATGCAGATGTTGATGTTTTGCTTCTTTTTTTTTAAGTATGTTTCTTCCTTCTTTTATTCGTTTACTGTTTGTACAACAAAACTGTCTTCTTTTTTCTCTTCCACGGTGAGACAATTCAAAACATATGAAATTGATCAAATAGTTTCATCTCTGCTGCTCCTGAACGTTTTCTTCTTATTTTTGTTAATCAAAGCGAATAATGGACACCGGATTACAATTTATTATTATTATTATTAAAGGATTTTAGGCCGTTTTCTCGGAGCGACTGAAACCCAACCCAAGATGTTTTTAAAGGTGAGGTCATTATAGTTTTGAACCCATTTTTAAATTCAGACCTGTGATGAGAGCGGCCTGATTTTGAAAAGGACTTGTTTTTAGGTCCGGGTTGTGCATAGACTGATGAGTTACCTGAAGATCTTAGTGCATTAAGATATTTCATTCAAAGTTTTGAATTTTGAATTGATAGTTGCCTAACACAAAGCCGAGAAAAATTAAAGATTTTTGAAAACAATTTTCAGTATTGTTTGAACTACAATAACCAAATTAAATATGTAATAGACGAATTTTTCTCAAAACTCTACTATGAGTAGGGCCAGGGAATTATGAAGAATTTCTGTTAGTCTTGATTTAAACTTTCTTGATAAATCTAAAAGACTAAGCAAACAGCAGTTAAACAGTTGTGTGCACAAAAACAGACAACTACTCTATTGTTATTATTTTGCTAGAAACATATATGGACAAAATTGTATTTCGTGTTGCATAGGTTATTAATTTTGCTCTGGATATTTGATTTTGAGTTTTTTTTACTATGCAGATGTTGATGTTTTGCTTCTTTCTTTTTTTAAGTATGTTTCTTCCTTCTTTTATTCGTTTACTGTCTATACAACAAAACTGTCTTCTTTTTTCTTTTCCACCGTGAGACGCTTCAAAACATAAGAAATTGATCAAATAGTTTCCTCTCTGGTGCTCCTGAACGGTATTTTTTGATTTTTGTTAATCAAAGTGAATGATGGACAACAGATTACAATTTATTATTATTATTATTAAAGGATTTTAGGTCGTTTTTTTGGAGCGACCGAAACCCAACCCATAATTTTTTTTAAGGTGAGGTCATCATAGTTTTGAATCCATTTTGATTTTCAGACTTGTGATGAGAGTGGCCTAATCTTGAAGAGGACTTGCTATTAGGTCCGGGTCGTGCATAGACTGGTGAAATCGCTGAAAATCTTAGTGCGTTAAGACTTTTCGCTCAAAATTATGAACTTTGAATTCATATTTGCTGACTCGAAGACAAGAAAAATA
Source organism: Convolutriloba macropyga (assembly GCF_964194025.1). Taxonomy (NCBI): domain Eukaryota; kingdom Metazoa; phylum Xenacoelomorpha; order Acoela; family Convolutidae; genus Convolutriloba; species Convolutriloba macropyga. The sequence goes on along the minus strand of NC_134471.1, from coordinate 60,388,215 downwards.
AAGTTTTTTGAATAAAATTTTCAGTATTCTTTGAACTACATTAACCAAATTAAATATGTATAGACGAATTTTTCTCAAAACTGTACTATGAGTATGGCCAGGGAATTCTTAAAAATTTCTGTTAGTCTTGATTCCAACTTTGTTGATAAATTTAAAAGCTTAAACAAACAGCATTTAAACAGTAGTGTGCACAAAAAAGGACAAATATTCTAATCCTATTATGTTACTAAAACCATATATGGACAAAATTAGATTTCGTGTTGAATATGTTACTAATATTGCTCTGGATATTTTATTTTGAGTTTTTTTATTGTGCAGTTGTTGATGTTTTCCTTGTTTTTTTTGTATATTTCTTCCTTCTTTTATTCGTTCACTGTTTCTACAACAAAACTTTCTTTTTTTTCTCTTCCACGGTGAGACGCGAGAAAACATATCAAATTGATCAAATTTCCCTCTCTGGTGCTCCTGCCATTTTTTTCTTATTTTTGTTAGTCAGAGTAAATAATTGACACCAGGATAGAAATTAGTATTATTATTGTTGAAAATTTTTCAGCCGTTTTCTTGCAGCGACTGAAACCCAACCAAAGATGTTTTTAAGGAAGAAGTCATCATAGTTCTGAATCCATTTTGATGTTTAGACGTGTCATGAGAACGGCCTAATCTTGAAAAGGACTTATTATTAGGTCCGGGTTGTGCATAGACTGCTGAGATAGCTGAAGATCTTAAGGCTTTAAGACTTTTCACTCAAATATATGAACTTTGAATTGATAGTTGCCTAACACAAAGCCGAGAAAAATTAAAGATTTTTGAAAACAGTTTTCAGTATTGTTTGAACTGCAATAACCAAATTAAATATGTATAGACGAATTTTTCTCAAAACTCTACTATGAGTAGGGCCAGGGAATTATGAAAAATTTCTGTTAGTCATGATTTCAATTTTGTTGATAAAGTTAAAAGACTAAGCAAACAGCATTTAAACAGTTGTGTGCACAAAAAATGGACAAGCACGCTAGTCTTATTATTTTACTAGAAACATATTTGGACTAAATTGGATTTCGGTTTGTATAGTGTAGCAGTGCTACATACAATACAAAACTCAAACATTGGTGCTATCTGATGCTATCCTACCGGGCTATTGCTGTAGTCTATGTCGACATAGTGAATCAACCAATCACATTATGCCAGCTGGCAAAAAGTATAAACCACCACTATAAAAAGCAGTGAATTTGTAGTAGAAGCACTTTTTCCGACTCTGCAAGGATTCAATCCACTGGCTGGCGATTCAAGCCCAGCAGCAGAGGAATAGCCGCCAACAACAACAACAAGCTCAGCTGAGCTTGGCGGCTATATGCTTGGCGATATAGCTTGAGCATTAAGAGCTAATGCTTTGCTTATTCCCTCACATTAGTAGTACATATAATTATGCGCTATTTTAGATAGTGATGACTGTAACTAAGTAAGTATTTCCAATTCAACATCTCATTATTCACACATATTTTCACTCAAAAAACTGGTGCGCCGAGCAGCAAAAAATTCACACCTTAAGAACGTGAGACTTTCTTCTTTCGTTAACTGTTACCACTATTTTCTTTTCCTTTTTCTCCCCGGACGGATGAATTTTTTGCTTTGTTTTTGTTGCTATCAATTGTTATTTTTCTGATTTCGGACTGCGATGTTCAATTTATTTGTCAG
>NC_134471.1:60379023-60381523 GCF_964194025.1 Convolutriloba macropyga | reverse complement strand
GCTTTTTTTAAAACATAGGACATATTTTTATCAAAAAAGTGCTTATTGATTTGTTTAGAGTAATAAGCAAGTCCATTTTTTTGATTGCAATTGACAGCTAATGAATTTTACGATCGTTAAATTAATTGTTTTTGGCTCTGCTGTTTTCCTCTCTACTTGTTACATAGTCTCATTAATGATTGATCACATATCATTTTAATGGCTTTCAAAAACTGCAACCAAACACATATTGTTCTTTGTTTAAAGATGATGGTTATAACGGCTTGACACTGTTTTCTCGCTAAAATCATTTGAGTTTTCTGTCTCCGTTTTTTACAGTCGTTTGAAAAAAATTGTAACAGTGACAGACCCAATGGCTTATATTATGGAGGTATAAATGATTGTATTACAACGTTTTTTTAAATGATTTCAGTTCATACAGAATGCGTTTCCTTGCTTTGGAACCAATTGTTTTCACAAAATATGAGCGTAACTCTTAATTTAACAACTTTGGTTGTTTTCTGTCTACTTGTTATCAAATCTCATTATGGGCTAGCTCCTTTTTTTTGAGTAACAAACAGTGAACTAGATTTTTTTGTTGAGTTTAGGTTTTAATATGACGCCACTTGGGCTTAGTTATTAAGTTTTTCTACTAACAGATATCGAGTTTTGTATGTTATTAAGGTTTGTGGTTGTTGTGGCTTTGATGTGGTTGTTGTGGCTCTGTTTTTTCGCGTGTTATTTCTAATGGCAAATATCCTTGGCCCTCTAAAGCGGTATTTTTGTGTCTACTAAATGATTTGAGTTCGACACAATTTATTCATTGATACACCAGTTTCCTCGAAAAATACTTGAATTTTTGAAAGTTTTCTATCCCTGCCTCATTTGGTTGACAGTTAAGCTGAAAATGTGGACAAGCGGGGCCGGAACTTTATGTGAGAGCGCACATCACAGAACCTCTTTGTTAAATATCGTTTTGAAGTTTTTAATGTTCGAATTTTTTGTTTACCTGCAAGTGCATGAGCCACTTTCAGCTCTCTGGAGTTAGCGATTGAAAATACAGAGAAATCTGCTATAGCGCGTGTGCTCTGCGCAAAAAAAGTTATATAAACAAAAAAGCCAGCAATTAGTATTGAGAAAGTTCGATTACGTTAAAATATGAAGCTAATCTTTAGAGTTATTAAATGCGCATTTTTACAGTCTTTACGGTGGTTAATCGCTGAGCCTTTAAAGAGTTCCGGGATGTTGAAATTTTAGCTTGGAGGATACATTTGACAGAAATTTTTTGTTTGAATACCCGATTTGTCTGAAAAAGTGAGTGCAACCACTAAGTATTAGAGATTTTCGGTTATAGAAAACAATGAATCCAAGACGTCTACGGTAGCATCCAGTATTAGAAAATTAACATACAAAATCGAAAAAAGCAGATAAAACACTTTCTGTCTGTGAGTGTAGAGTCTCTGTGGTCCTGCAACACCGTTCTGTCTTGTTTTTCACAGCTGAAATGAAACGTGACTACATGAGTTAAAAATTATTAAACAGAACATAAATTTAAGGCAAAGCCTAGAAATTGATACACAAAGTTAGGGATTGATCCCATAATACTCAGCCCTTCTATTCCAAAGCATAACATATAGATCTTTTTGACAAATTATCTTATCTTGTCTCTATTGCTTTTGGATAAAATAATTAAAATATGGTGTTTCAAATCGTCTTCTCCTTTTGAGGGGTAACACCTTGTCCCATAATTATTCACACTCCAATTTTCGCCCATGTCCATCACATCATGCCAACATCGAAACTGATTTTACGATAATTGATTCAAGGTAAACAAAAATTTTTCAAGGAAAACACCCGACTAAGGATCGGCAAAAATGATTTTGAGCTTATCCTATGTCAGTTTGAAATTTAAGACAAGCTTCCTCTTTTCTTAAATTTAAACTCGGTCAAAAAAATATTCCATGTTAATGACGGTCTCTTTTCTTAATCATGACTTGTATTTCGCTGTTGCAGACGTATTTTAATTGTGGTTGATTTTTGATCTGACCAGGGATTACTGTTCCGACAAACTTTAGTGGGGTGAGGAACTATATACTCAAATCGACATATTCATCGTAAAGAGTTGGGAGTGTTATCATTAAAAAGCACGTCCGGCGTAGAATGTGGATTTAAAAAGATTTTTTGATATTCCTTTTTTTCAGGGAGTTATCGACGTTTAAAATTTTGTGGACGATATTCCGTCGTTTTTATTCACATTTTCCGTATTTTTGACCGAATTTTCGTCGATTTTGCTTATATATGTTAAAATTGAATTGTTAAAGGTAGTGTTTTTGATTTTATCTTTAAAGATAGCCGCGGGTTGCTGAATTGTTCGATCCGAGTTTTTCAGGTAGAATTTTTTTCTAAATTTATCAAAATTCGGAGTTTTCGTCAAAAATGGGGCAAAATATGATTTTAGCCAATTTCTTTATATTTGCCGGCAGTAAACGCCTAAAAATTGCGAACAAATTCTTCGTAAGCT